>NW_009219170.1:246-3071 GCF_000690835.1 Fulmarus glacialis
GGAGGCAGCAGCGAGCAGAGGAAAGCGCGCCAGCGCGCATGCGCGGCTCCCGAGCTGCAGTACCGAATTCTGGTCGCCGGGAGGCGGCAGCGAGCAGAGAAAAGCGCGCCACGGCGCATGCGCGGCTCCCGACCTGCAGTACCGCCTTCTGGTCGCCCGGAGGCAGCAGCAAGCAGAGGAAAGCGCGCCACCCGGCATCCATAATTCGGTCGTGCAGCATGATTTTAACGACCCTTTTCTGAGCATTTCGCAAGACGAGCCATGTCCGATCTCTCCACCGAATTCGTTTGTAATCCATAAAGAATTAAAAAATGGGGACAGGGAACTAAATAAACGGAGACATAGACAGAAGCTTTATAAAGGGAGGGCACTAAGGAAAGACAAGGAATAATGAAAAATAGACAGCAAACTGGATAAAAGCAGACATAGACAGAAAATTTAAAAGCAACATGTTCCACGACAGACAGGAGAGAATTAAAAAATGAGGATAGGCATGTTGATAAAAATGGTCATGGAAAAAAAATTTAAAAAGCGACAAGGTACACGACAGACAGGAAAAAATTCAAAATAGGACAGCAAAGTAGATAAAAGTAGACGAAAAGGAAAATTTTAAAAGCCAAGGAGTAAAGAGATGAAAAAATTAAAAAATAGGGACAGCGAACTAAAATGGAGACATAGAAATAAAATTTAAAAAGCAATGGTACTAAAGAAAGACAAGAAATAATTCAAACCTAAAGACAGCGAACGGGATAAAACTAGACATAGAAAGAACATTCAAAAAGTGTCAGGGACTAGGGAAATGAAGGGAAAAAAAATAAAAATAGGGACAGCAAACTAAAATACAGACATAGACAGAAAATTTATGAAGGGAGGTCACTACAGAAAGGCAAGAAATAATGAAAAATAAGACAGCGAGCTGGATAGAAGCAGACAGAGACAGAAAATTTAAAAGCAACGTGTTCCATGACAGACAGGAAAGAATTAAAAAATAATGATACGCATGTTGAAAGAAGTGATCATGGAAAGAAAATTTTAAAACTCAACCATGACTATGCAGAATACAATGTAAACTATGTATCTGTTAAGAAAGCTAATACAATTTCATACTACTAAGACAGTTCATACAATTTCATAGTATAAAGACTAATTGGTACATTAGTTAGGGAATGAGATTTTCCTAATAATGTCCCAACCTATAAAAGTTACCCAGCCTGCAGCTGAGTGATGATCACGATAGTGGGCTCATACGATTCACAAGGATGAAGAAGTTTTGTTCTTAAAATTCTTTTATTACTAATTACTACTAGTAAAGCAAAGATACAAGTTTCTACAAAAATAGCACTAGTAAAGCAGCAAGTAGACCCAGCATTAACTTACTTATATGCGTGCCTATATATATTAGTTAAAGTGTTACTCATATAGCGCTCATCAAACTGTTCCCAGGAGTGCAGCCAATCTACGATGGACAAAGTGTCACTTCAAAGATGATCCGCATCACAGAGTCTGGAATCAGCCAGGCCTTCCCCATGGGGGTCTAGTCCGTTCAGGAAATCGCATAAAGAAGTTCTCGCAGGACGAGTTCTCAGAGAGAAGCTCCATTTTGGATAGAAAGCGAGTCATTTTTCTATCTTAGACACTTAAGGGGGCATAGGACACCATCACTTGGAGCAAGCAGTAGGTGTTACTAACTTCTATTTTTCACCTGAAACAGCCAATAGATGATGGGGTTCTCTATTTTCTCAGACCAAGTTTTTTACTTTCCCAGACACCTTTTCTGTTCCTCCAGCTAGGGCAGCCAGTGCGTGTTGCAGATTCCTACTTCCTCAGGATATTTTACACTTTTTTTTTTTTACTATTTTTTACCTTTCTATACAATATCTTTGTTGTCGCAGTTTTTTGGTTTTGCACTTATTGAGAGTACCTCTGGATGTCTCAGGTACTCAGCAACACTGCAAGGATGCCAGCTGTGCATCTCAAAGATGCTTCTGGTTCCGAAGCCAGGTTCCCGGGCTAGCAGTTCCCAGGCAGGCAGACATCATCTTCTGTCAGCACGTCAGAAGAAATTTTCCTGTCAGTATTCTTCCCATTACACCTGGGTCGCTTTTGTGGCTGCTCCCATCAAGGGGGCTAGAGTTAAAAGATGGCTGTGGGGCACAAGGAAGACCTCAGCAGGCATTGTGACAGGAGAAGGGAGATCCTGAGTGGGGCAGAGGAACAAAAGAAGGCTCAGAGAAAATATAAGAGTCTCAGGAGTGGGTCTGAGAGAACAAGAACAGTTCAGAGGGGGCTATGCCAAAAGCTGCTCCTCCCAGCCTGATGTGCAAAGTTCTATGGCATCCTTGAAATCTAGAGATGGAAGACTACCTCTCATTGCATGGTGCATAGAACAAAATGGGTGTCCTGCAGCGTACTGCTGGAAGACTTCATGTCTCACGTACTGAGCAAAACAAAACCGCCCAATGGAACACCAGTGCCGGAAAACTACACCTCCCGGCATGCCACGCAGAGCCAAAATGGACGACTGCGTGTCAAGTGCCAGAAAACTACATCATCCGGCATGCTGCGCGGCGCAAAATAGCCGCCCGGCAGTCCAGTGCCGGAACACTACGCCTCCCGGCATGCCGAGCGGCACAAACTGGCTGCCCGGATGTCCTGTGTAGGGAGACTATGCAGCGCGCCTCTGCGTTCTGTGAATTTTTAATCCTTTGGCCATGCCGTCTGCATTCCTCCTCTCTCCCCGTCCCTGCGAGACCCGTAAGCCCCGCAGAGAGCAGAGCGCAGCCCCGGAATTCCCAGGACCAGTACCCGCGATACTGCCCCAGCTC
>NW_009219171.1:0-22304 GCF_000690835.1 Fulmarus glacialis
CGGCTGTCCAGCCAGTTTTTTACCCAGTGGTAAAAATTCTTGATGAATTAATTCTTAACGAATGCAAGGACATGTAAGACAGTAGTAAGTTGTTTGTCTAGGGTTGTGCTAACTTTTTATATCAAATGAGTTTGTTCTTACTGAACCATTTCAAATTACTCTCCTCTGTATGGTGGTAGGAAATCCCCACTTTTCCCATTGATCTTAACTTTTCACAGCCATTTTTCTGTTCTTTCTTTTTTTCCATGTCATTTTATTCAAGACAACACTGCTCATCCTAAACCTGAAGTTAAAATCAAATGCTCTAAACCAGTTTGCTACGTTTGGTCATGCTTCAGCAGAATTTAATATGGCCTAATTGTAGGACAAGGAATAACTCTTCACTGAGAGGGTGTTCGGTCACTGGAACAGGCTCCCCAGGGAAGTGGTCAGGGCACCAAACCTGTCAGAGTTCAAGGAGCATCTGGACAACGCTCTTAGTCATATGGTTTAGTTTTAGGTAGTTCTGCGAGGAGCAGGGAGTTGGACTGGATGATCCTTATGGGTCCCTTCCAACTAGAGATATTCTATGATTCTATGAACTCTGGTTCCTTTTGTGGACAAAGTTGGAAAGTAGAAAAAACCAGACAATCAAGTCCAGTTTTAAATAACTAAGGGATGGCCAGATATTATGCTGATGGGGATCAAAGAGTCCCCATGGCCAGAGATAGACTGAGAAAAAGCACTCTGCCAACCTGTACTGACAGGACTGCTGGGCTGGATCAACATTTTTTCTATTGAAAGGATGCATTCCCCCCCACATTTTGTTACCTGACAACTTTGCAACCTCAGCCCTAGATAAAAAAGTCAGACTTTGTCCTTTTCTAGCTTCTGCATTCCCATCAAGACTGAAGATTGCATGCCTGGGACTTGGCAATAACAGTATCCAGCAAGAGGAGAAGTAATAAACTTATTATGTGTGTCAATAAAGTCAGCAAGTAAGACTTGGAACACACACGGAGCAAAACCGCTGAGTAAGGGAGAGTGACTTTTCCAATTATAACAACACATTAACATGCAGGTCAGAGGTTGAAATATTAAAAAGCAGTTAACAGGTCTCTTGAGAAGCACTGGTAATGCACAGCAGCTCTGCATACTTGCAGACAATGTAAAAAGCCACAACATTATCCCTTAAAACCAAACCCTTATGTGCAGAGCTCAATTAGTAAAAGCTGTTCAGGGACTGAAATGTTAGTTCTGCTGGGAGATGCCAGGCCTGGGAGCAGAAGTAACAGCGGTGTGATACCTTCCAGGACGCAAAGGTGCACTGCATGGCAAGGAGTCTGCTGAAGGCTGAAGTAAAAGCTGTCAGAAAGCCATCAGCTGGAGAAAAAAATTAATGGTGATGGCACCTTTTAACACAGACAAATGACCTTTTTCATGACTGGCCTTGGTTTTTTTATTGCCGCAACTACTTGAAGTAGCAACACTTTGGTCTTGATAATCTTGTACTTAATTTCAAGCATGTTGTGCATCTCCAATTAGAGCTAGATTTTTTTATAGAGAGCTCTACTCTCATTTAGTTATTAAAACTGAGTATCTCTTATGGCTCTTACGCAAGCCTTTACTCTCTTCCAACCTACAGACAGTTGGACTGAGTGTCATTGGGAAACACAGTATGTGTCCTTCACAATCTCTAGCTGAAGGGTTCTTATCAAATATATTTTCCAACATGGGTGGTTTGGTGTAATGGGTTCCAGGAGCTGTCAAAAGTACCCCAGGCTCCATGCATGACCAGGCTGAACTCAGGTGTCCCACAGCCCCATGCTATGGGTGAGCCCATAGACAGCTTCTCTGCCCTGTGTTGTTTTATGATTTTGACATCTGCCCTATGGGACACATGCTGATGGACTAAGATCAGTATGGAAGTCCATGATTGTTACCAGCTTATCCGAACTGCTGTACATATAGAGGAAGAGAGAGTTTAAATTTTCTGTGTTGTGCTCTGAAGTTGTTTGAGCAGGAGCTCAATTTCAGTCAGTTTGAACATATACTGAATTTGAGATCACTGTTGTCCTGCATCCATGCTTGGCCATGTTAGGGACACATGTGAAGTGACAATCTTCCTAGCTATTCCCTGATGTAGGGTAGAAATTAAGTCCCTGATAAACCATATTTGCTTGCTTGGTATTATACTACAACTACACCTAAGCTACCGAAGAAGAGGCTTTAGTTTGTCTGTAAACTCTATGGCTTTTGTGGTTTTGTTGCAATGATTTCATGCCCTGAATTTAAATAAATTGCAAAGTAAGTGTCTGTTCCAGAGCCCACCCAAAAGATTGGTGGTCTTCCCAGCGCACTGATCAGGCAATATGAAGGGAATGCAAAACCTACATCTGACCAAAACAATATGTAACCAAAGTTTCTGCATTCTCCATGCCAACCAAACAAATACGGAGCCTAGCAATTTTTACAGTCAATATGCTCCATCATCTATATGGTAACTTGGCAGATGCAGTTAGATCAAAGGTTTCCTTTCAGTCCCAAAGCAGAGGATGTTCTACGGTGAAATCATGACAATTGTTTCTGCTAAGCAAAGTGCCGCCTGGGTCTGTCTGAGATACAGCTCTGTCTATTGGAAGGAAAATCTCAGTCACTCTGTGGCTATGTCATCCTTGCTCTGGGTGGAAGCTGTTTTGATGGGTAACATCTGTTATTTTCATTGAAATCTGAAAGACCTGTCTACATGTTTTGGTGTTTTTTTTCTTCCTCGGTATAGGATGTGAGGGAGGGAAAAATAACTTAATTGACCTTTCAGTTGACTGAGATGCAGTGTAAAAAAACTCAAAGAAATGAATATCCTTACAATTATGCATAGTAAGGCATTCTTACTCAGTTTTTCTCATGTAAAGAAAACCAAGAAAAACAGAGCTATTATGACTTTACCCACCTACAGACAAAGCCTGAGAAGATCTTATTTCTCAGACCTTTGTCAAATTTTCAGTCTATCTAGTGGGAATTCTTTTCCCTCCCTTAAAAGATAAATACGTTAAGTAGTCTCAAAGGGCAATAGCTTTTCATCTGAGAAAACAAATGTCATCACTGTCTCTCGTTCTCCAATCTTGTCTTCCTTCCGCCACTCCATCTTTTATCCCTATCCCTCTGGCCACAGGAATACATATTCTCCTTTGCCATTAATCTCTCTTTTCCTGGATCTTATAATAGTTGGGGACAATATACACTGAGACAAAAATTGCACTTTAGAAAAATTGGTACAACTATAACCTATCTTTCTATCTGATTTTAAATAAAATGTAGTAGAAAACATAAAAAGAATGAGAGGCTTGCAGCTATTTAAATAAAGAAGTAAGCCACTGATAATAAAAAAATATTTAAACTTGTCATTGCAGCCTCCTGAATCTGCCAACAAATTCACATTTGACCCTGAACTGCTCAAGGAAAGGAAGGGAAGGAAAGGAAAGGGAAAAAAGGTAAATTGCATTTCAAAAGTGATGTTGAAAATTACGAAAATTCATATTACAAAATCAAATTTCTGCTCATGGAAATTGTACAGCAGGTAGTTAGTATATTCGTCCCCTGGCACGGGAGCTGCTGCTGGCTTTAAGACTCTGCTATTAGTACCAGAAACCATCTTACAGTCCTTTACACATAAGCATTCCCATCTATTGGATTGCTACCTCTTGCTTTTTGATGACCCATGGCAGGGCTGGATCATGAGCCTTGTGCTGGGGTTTTAGGCCATGAGATCACCACGTGCTGTTGTGTTTTCTGCTGGTAATCCAAATCCCCACCTATGGGGAAAAGCAAGCTGGTAGGGGCTGGTATTGGTTGATGGTCATCCTGTTTCAAGGCTGCAGCCCCAGCCATTTACAATTCATACTTTGTGGCTCTTTTGCCTATGGAGACGTTGGTGTATGGCAGATAAAGTCAGAGACATTGGCCAGTTTGCTTGCTTCTGTGCACCATATGAATGGCTCCTCCAGCTCATTTGCAAGCTGATGAGCTTGCCATCTACGCAAGCAGATACTGGGGCAACAGCATAAAAGTGTGAAAGTTTCTACTGTAACCAGCTGTGTTGCAAAACTGTGGCAGGAATTGCTAATGCTCCTGACGAGCCACACAGCAAAATCTTCATCAGGTTGCTAGCCACAGGAGGTTCACCACAGACCTTGGAGCGACAGATAGAACAGGACCTCTAGGAGTTCACAGCCAGATTTTCAGGGATCTCCCGTCTCACTATGAAATGGGCTGGGTGCACAGCTGATTCCCAGAGGACCCCACTGGTTTGGGGCTAAAAAAATTTGTGGAGGCACAATTCCGCCCACTTCCATGGGGTCACACAACACACTTTCACTGTGGGAGCCGGTCTTGAATTGCTTGAGGCTTTAGAGAGAGAGTCTGGCCAGTTCTGCACAACGCTCTATCTTTTGATGCTTTCCCCGAAACATTTGTATCTCCAAATAAGGCTTGCCAGAAAATAAACAAACAAAGAAACAAACAAAATAAATAAACAAAACTCTAATGATGGAAATTGTATATGATTCTGATATATACAGAAAGTACTATAATGTATATAACGTTGCATGTTTCCTAACTTCCTTAAGCAATCTTTTTTATGCTCTTAACAGTTTTGTGTGTCTCCTTCCTAGATTTTTAAAAAAGAAAACTGAGAGGATAGAAGTCCCAGTGCTCAGCAGCATTGTGCAATGTGAATTTGAGGGACTGGAACATTTCGATCCAGTACATGGGCTTCTGCCATTTGAACTAAGGGAGAAATTGAGTTTGTGGGCGATTTAACATAATTGCAGGGAAAATCCCTTTAAAGCCAGATACTGAAACATCTGTAGTGCAGCTGCTAATATATCACTAACGATGTCCAAAATAAATGGTTTTGACTAGATTTTTTTTTTAAAGTTACCCTTAAGTTGGAGTATCCAACATCAAGAATTTCAACCTGGAGAATGAAAGATCTACTGACTGATAAGAAGCTAAATCAGAATGCTATAACAAAAAGTGTTGAGCAAGACTAGAAATAGGCAAAACCACCTTCGGCATCCACCTAGGTGAGAAAACAAACCCAAATACACTTCCAAATTCAGGATTAAGTCACAAGGATGTTGCTTTATGCAAAATCTCAATGAGCCTGTTTGTTTTTTCTCTCTTGACTTTTCTCACTTCTGTTCTCTTGAATTCTTTGATATTCATTGCAACATACCTAAAACTAGATTCCAAAGCTGGTGCTGGTGAGGCTGAATCATATTCAGATCTCTTGGTGTAGCTGCCTTACTTCAGTGTTGCAACCACCATAGCTTATGAGTTCAAGAGAATGAGATTTCATTCAAGCTACCTGTTACCTAAGAAAGCCAAACTACGACTTCATATTCAAGAAACAGAGAGAAGGTGTTGAAGATGCACAGACCCCTACTGCAGGTACCTAACTTGGCATTGACTTCACATCAAGAGCCAAAAAATTACAGCCTAGACTTCACATATTACTCTTTGGATATTTGTCTGTGCTTGCATGGTCTACTGTAGACAAACCTGATTTCTCCTTGTTGCCTTATAAACCAGCAAGAGCAAAATGTGATTTAGAAGAAAAGCTATGTATGAGCAGTTTAGGTAATCAGCTGTCTTCCCGCCAACTCCTCTTTGCCCTCTGGCTTGTGCTTGGAAAATGGGAGCTTTCCTCCACACAATTCCTCCCTGCTGTTAGCTACCTTTAAACTGACTCCTGCAGCTGTATTGCAAGACATGCTGGGTTGTAGGCTCATCGATACTATGCAAATTTACCCTGTAAGTAGATTACCTGTTGCTGTGGGAACAGACTAACCTGCATCTGCCACATTGCTTTCACTTTTACTGGACAAGGTTAATGATGAAAATAAGGTTAATTTAGTAAAAGGTTAAGCAATTGATTACAGAACAGGAAATGGAGTTACACAGAACTAAAATGATAAAACATGATGCTAACGTCTTTATTTTGAGTGGTTCCTTCAGGTTTTTCTTTCAGCATTTTGAATTTAGTTACCACTTGGGGTTCGGGAAAGTAATCTTTCCTCAAGTTTAAGTAACATTTCCTCATCTTGGCAGATGGATATTCGATACTAGCAAAAAAGGTTGGGTTCATTTCTATGATAAATGCCATTATTTTTGACACGGAAAAATAAAGATTTTTAAAAGCAGGCATTTGGTGTCTGACCCTACGTATTCTTGGCCAGATTCATTGACTTTTTTTTTTTTTTTAATTGGAACTGAATTGGACCTTTAGCTGTACCAGTATTATCTTCAAGACTAACAAAAGGGTGAAGAGCACACATTCATTTCACACTGCAAACTAGCTATACATACAAGATAACAAATATCAGAAGGCAAATCCTGCAACAAAGGTATTTTTCTTTTTAGCTTTCAAACTTGGCTGGCTTGAAGAGTTCTAAAATGTCTGCTGGGGACTACCAATTATCTGCACCCTGGTGATTAAAAATGTATCAGAGAATATGAATTGCCCACTCTTTCTTGTTTGTTTTTTTAATCTGTTGACTGTACCTTGCAGAACTACTTTCAGGTTAATTTTAGGCTTAATCCACATCTTACCCCCCAAAATTCAACCAATAGTGACACCCATACACACCATATAATGCAGCCTCTAAAAACCATACCTGAAACTTAAATTTTAACACAGTTTTAGAGTGAACAACACTTGACCTTTGGGAAACTCTTACCAGAATGGAGAGCTACACTTGTTTTGTGATAACTAACTCCCCAGGTATTGAGGTCTAATACTGAAAATGGTGTATTGCAAGCAACCGAAAAGAGCAAATGGAAACTGCACAAACCAATTTGCTGTTTTCACTTATGCTTCAGAGCTCTGAATGTCATCTTGGGTGGAAAATGTCTTAGCAGTTTTCTCTAGCCATCTGAAACCATTCTAATATATTGAAAAATGGCAGTGACATTTCCCCAAGATATTTTTATGTGCAGTACTTGGTCAATCCTAAGTGAGAAGAGAAAAAATGGCTCTGATTATAAACAACTGAAACAGTGTCCTCAGTAGAACTGCTCTTTTTTCCCCCCACAATATATAGATTTTTTTCTATATTCTAGAATCTTCATTTTCATAAAATGCTGTATTTTTAATTCAGAAATATATCTCTGAAGTAATATAACCTCTCCTCTCCTCTCCTTTCCTTTCCTTTCCTCTCCTCTTTTTTCTTATAAAATGTAGACAAAACAGCAGCCGCAGTTATAATCCATTCAATTGCCGTTCTCTGGTCAGGCTGAGTGAGTACAAGCTCTTCAATATCGGCAAAGGCATTTGGACTGGCAGGTAAAGAGTCTAACGACTTTTAAATGGATATTTCCTCTCTCCCCACGTGGTGGTGACTGAGCTGCAAACAAGCTAGTGCACTTCAGGTGAATTATAAACTTTACGTGCATATAGAAACTGGGAAATAGATCCAAACCAGCCTTGGAGTAGCAGTTTCCACATATGCCAGGTTTTATAATATCTTAGGGGTGTTGCTTTGTGGGAAGTGTGGAAGAATTTTTTACCCAATGCCAGATTGACTAAGGAAAGCTCCTTTTCAAGTTTTGGCTTCTCCTGGAGTAGCTAGAGCAGTGCTGGATATATCAGGATATGCTCTTCATGTTGTCATAGTTAAACAGGCAACAGATAGCAACACAAGGTGCTATAAATATTCTTCAAGCTATAAAGATCCACACGTGTTCCCTAGAATCAAGGTGGATTTAGAGTAAAACACGTCCTGGAGAAGCTGGAGGCATACATGCACCTCTTCTGGTAGAGCAAGAGGACTCTACAGTCCCACTGGCATCAGGTGCCAACTCTTTTATTTCTGAAGACAGAAACGATTTAGGATGAGACCTCGGCTTGCTCTGTAAGAATTATTGTCACTGCTTCTCAGGTGCTGTAAGCTAATACATTTCTTGCTGAATTAAATCACAACCCTTGTGCCTTTTTCTGTGCATATATTCTAAGACAATAAAGGAATAATTTCTACTGTCAAAAAGAGTCTTGAACGATTATCTTCCAAGTGATATTTTATTTTGGACTGGGACCAAGTAGGAGCTACTATTATTTGTGCATTTCTCACATAAAATCAGAGATAGGCTTGGACCTTTACTGAACAAGCCAAAGGATTTATTACATAGCCAGGAAAGCCTGTGATCTAAAACCAGCGGTGCTGCTCATGGACGTACAATTTTTCATGTGTGTTTATGAGTTCCACTCTGTAAAGGGCAGAAAAGCAGCTGTGAGAGGAGTGGGATGAGGACAAAGCTGCTGTGTATCACTTCAGAGTGTGAATTAGTGTCTTGATGCTTTATTAATATTTGTTTACATAGTCTTGATGCATTGTATTGAGGTAGCATTGGCTTGGCTCTCAGTTACATGGGCTGAAAGCAGACAGCACTACCAAATGGGATGTCTATGGGATTTGGCAGTGGAAACCTCTTTTCATTTCATTTCCCAGCTTTTTGATAGAGTTGAACTGGTCTCCAGACCACCCCCAAGTAACCATGCCTCAATTTCCCTGTCTGTTAGTTGAGTACAGTGACACTGATGTGTTTAGAAATGTACTTGGGGATTCATTGGGGAGAGATGAGTGCCAGCTGAGAAATGGGCACCAACATCTTTAGTGTTGTTACTAGCTGTATTACCTTATATACGTAATGTCCTGGCACCTAAATGTCTGTAGTGTGAAGTGATCATGGATAGAAAGTGAGGTCAGCAGGAGGGAGAACGTATCCACACCTGTAAAAAAAACAGCTCTGGCACAGAAGTGCCCGAACGTAAGTGATGTGCAGCCTTGTCTGAAAGTAGCGGTGAGAGCTGTGAGGCCAAGTAGCGCACTTTGAAAATCTCAGATGAAAGGATGTTGCTTATTTGTTGTTTTTTTTTTTTTTCTTCAGGAATGTGCATGATGACTGGTATTTATTCAGATAATCAGCTTCACAAACAAGATTGGGAGTATGAGCTGGATTTTATCCCAGCCAGCACGTTTTCAAGAGAATCACTAAAGTGATTGTAAGAAAGCACTGGAAACACAATTCCTGGAAGTAATTCCCAGCTGTCATGTTGAATTATAGAGAGACTTAGAGCTGCTAAGTTTTCCATGTCTCTTTTTAATCCTCTGTAAAGTGAGTAAAGTAAAACATATCTCAGAAGGATGTAGTGAGTTACCGAAATGATATTGTGAAAGATTTCCTGTCTCTTCGGAAGAGGTGAGGTGTCTAGTTTAAGGTATTAGTGTTCTGCTGTGATGAAGCAATTCTCTCTCCTAGATAAAACAAGGCAAAATCCTGTAACTTGGTTCTTCACTACTGATGACTGACAGCTCACTTAGAATTCATAATTATAGTCAAAACCCACATCCATTTCTTCATAGTAAGTGTTTGGATTTGTGTAATTGTGATGTAAGAAGAAAATGTTTAGACCACTTCTTTAATTTCTGTAAAGAGGAATAAGGGAATAACATGAGATAATGCTCCGGTTTCAAATAAGCACCATCAAAAAAAAAATTTGTATTTTGCTTTCCTATATGTTACACATTTTCCAGGTTATGTTAGAAATACATATTCACTTCATATGTAACGTATTTGTTATTTTCTGGTTTTCCTCCAAGACATTTTGCCATTATCCTGCCAGGACTGTATGTTGTCTGACCACTTCCCCATTGCAATTAAGGATTGAAACCACTTGCTTACGCACAACGGAGACCATCATACCTAACCCCAAAGGAGGCCAGAAACTCCTAGCACACTGCATTTCCCAGACCAACCAGGAGGCCCAGGGCACAGAAGGACAGCATGCTATTTGCAACAAGGGCTGGCACACTGACAATCCACATGAGTGGAGAACTTCAAAATAAAGGAAAAAAAAAAAGATGGGGGGGGGGGATTTAACGCATCTCACAGAGAGGTACTGCCTGAACTTTCGTAATAAAATGAGATAAACTACTTCAAAATCAGTTGTTAAGAACATGCTACCAAAGAGCCAGCTTCAAGGAGTGATGTTTAACCCGAAGCTTTTCTTCAAATCATGCAGTATATATTTGGCAGTTAGTGTGCAGAATCACAGGCTTGATCTGAACAGACATCAGAACGTGAAGCTTGCACAAGCGACACAGCCTTCCCTGGGAATTTCACTTTGTCCCTCCTCCCCCTTCCCCACTATTCCTCCCTTCTTTCTCCAGTGCCAAAGCCAAAGAGGAGGAGGAGAGATGATGCCTTGGGGTGCCGGAGGTGGGGTGTAAAAGAGAAGGAGGCAGTCTCTGACTCTAAATGGAAATATTTCATTGACTTCAGTGTGTTTTGAATCAGGCCCGTTGTACTCAACAAACTTGACCAGCATGCAATAAAGTAAGATTCAGAATCATACGATTGGGAAGATGAAAGTGATTGCTGAGTCCAGACTACAGTTTTCATGTGTGTGTGTGTGTGTGCATGTTTGGGGGCTGGGGACAGTACTAATCAATCGTGTTTATCAATCCATCGAGTTAATCTTTAGTTTCTCATAAGGCAAATCTTGTCATATTACAGAGCTGCGGTGACGTGTGTGTGAATCTAGTAATCTGCACTGAAAATAATCTTTGCAGCCGTTTGTTCCATCTCTTCCTCAAGGCTGATGTTTAAGGACTTTGAAATGAAAATCGGTTGGGATCGCCAGAGAACACAAAAAAGCTGAGGAGGATCAAATTATATTGGATATCTAAGTCCACGTGGCAACATTTTTGAAATGCTCTTACACAGTTATAGCGTGAGGGCATGGTGTTTTCTTAGGATGAGGAAACACTGGGAGAGGAAGAAGCCTCTCAAATGACATACTGGCACAGACATGCATACATATATACAGAGACCTTAGGTGTGGGGAGTGCTCTGTCTACATGCATGTTTAGTTTGAAAGTGGTTCTGTCAGAAAGATCCAATTCAATAGTTTAGAGGAAAGAAATTACTAGGTTACCTTTTTTTCCCCTCTAAACTTTCATATTAGTCTGAAGCAAGCCACGGTTTGAAAATAAGAAGCTGTTCGATTTATTGTGTTCTGGAGCCATTAATTACAGCGTGTCCCATTTCTGTTTATTTGTCTTAGTTCTTCTTGGTGTTGAAAGACTGACCCTCATGGACATAAAAAAGATTATCTAGCTTCATCTGTCTCACCATCCTCTGCGGCTCAAGTCCTTGTGGTAGGGCACTTCCCCAGACTACATGACACAGCCAGATGTAGCAATTGGATACTGGGCTACGAAATAGCACTAATTTCAGATGTCAGCCTTCACACTTCATAAAACAGGGAACATATTACAATGTAGGTTCAATTCTAGAGCAAATAATACCAAACGTCTACGCGGATGTATTGTAGATTTGAATAATCTGGCAGACTGTATTTTGAAATATTCTCTACATTTCCTCTGTCCCTGCCCTGAGACTGTGGTAAGTAGCTCAGAGACCAGCTGTCCAGCCTTGTTTTTCTAAGCCATTGACTAAACAGTGAGTTCATGTTCAAGATAACTGTGGGGTACCAGTTCATGAACTTCTTGAACTCTGCTGTCCATAAGTGCAGTGATGGGATTGAAAAACTGCCATTTAATTAACAGTGAGTCTTGTAACTAGAAATGAACCTTGGACCAAGTGGGTTTTTTTCATTAAAAGATGTCTGGAGAGCAAAAATAAGTAAAAGTGCTAAGCTGGCTAAGCTGTTGACTTCTTGCCAGGGAAAGACATGGCTTTGTAAAAGAGGGAGGTAGAACCATCACCTGCATATACAGTCCACGGACTTGCAATGCATGTTGGCTCCAATGCCAGAGCATTTGGATGGAGCAGAATTCTCCCTGTGCTCCTTTCCAGATTCACTTCCCAATTTGCATTTTGCAAATTAACCTGGATGTCTTTCCACCAGTGGTGTCTGTTTTACTGCAAGAGTTTGAAACTTCCCCTTTCCTTTGTGGGATTCAGTTCTGTGCCAATTAGAGGCAGAATAGGGATTGGTCTCTGAGGGAAGAAAGCTGCGTAGAGCTTAAAGTTGCCATCTTGTATTGCAGTTTCAGCCTCTAAACCTCTCCATTCATGTTGACAACAATGCCTAGATGTTGAACCTTTGTCCAATACAAACTCTTTCCTACTATACTTTTTAAAATTGCATGAAAAACAGCCTTAATTTATAGATCCACATACTCTGCTCCCCTAAGCTAGAAATCACATAATTCCACTGTGCTTCAAGGTACACGCACCTTGCACAAGCAGAACAGCAATAACATACTTTCTTAGTATTAGAAAGCGCTTGACATCTATAAGCAGAAGTCAACACAGAAGAAGGGCTGGAAAAGACCTTCTGAGACAGACCCCTGCTATTGCAAGACTTACAAAATACTTAAATAATTCCTTTCACAGATAAAGTCTGTCTAGCGAGGTTTCTAGAGAGGTTCCCTGCCCCCTCTACTCTAACCGGTAGGTTATTCCAGAACATCACTCCTTAAATGGAGCAAAGAAAAGCAATGTATCTAGTGAAGGGTCTAGAGAACAAGTCTTATGAGGAGCAGCTGAGGGAACTCGGGTTGTAAGGAGGCTGAGGGGAGACCTTAGCATTCTCTACAACTACTTGAAAGGAGATTGTAGCAAGGTCGGTGTTGGTCTCTTTTCCCAGTGACAAGTGATAGGATGAAAGGAAACAGCCTCAAGTTGCGCTAGGGGAAGTTTAGATTGGATATCAGGAAAACTTTCTTCACCAAAGCATTGGAACAGGCTGCCCAGGAAAGTGGTTGAGTCACCATCCCTGGAAGTATTTAAAAGACTTGTAGCTGTGGTGCTTAGGAACATGGTTTAATGGTGGACTTGGTAGTGTTAGGTTAATGGTTGGACTCGATGATTTTAAGGGTCTTCTCCAACCTAAATTATTCTATGATTCTATGAAAGCCGCCTTCTGATTATATATTAAATATTAAATATATTCCTTGACAGTTTATATTCATCTGTTTGTCTGTAGACCTTTAGTTTAAACAAGGTCTTTTTCCTCTCTCATATCCCTAAGGTATTTATGGCTAGCAATTATACCCCTTTAGCCTTGACTTTGAAAACTCTCCACTCCTCTGATATTCTCGTAGCATTTCTCTGTTCTGCTTCCAGTTTGAAATCATCTTTCTTGAATGTGGGTACCAGATTGGGACAGATTGTGCGATTTCACTGGGGCCTTAACCCTGTCCCCTGTGGAAACAGAACTGGAACAAGAGCATTGTATTTGGAGTCTCACCCAACTTCACCAGCTTGCTGATAATTGACTTTGAGTAAATAAAGCAAATGCAAACATTTCAAACTATAATTAGTAGGAAGTTCTCAACTAGCAAAGTATTATTTTCACACTTTGCCTTTATATGAGGCATCAAAGTATTTTATGATATGTAATTAGGATGCAGATCTTCAAAAGTGTGGCAGAATAAACAGCAGTGTTCCCTGTTTCAGTTCATTCTTTTATTGTGCTTTTGCATGATGAAGCAGAATAGGGTGTAATTGCCTGCAAGTAGTTACTTGTGAAGAAACTATCCTATTTCTTCAGGCTCCAAGCTAAATGATGCTGAGGGAGCTGGTTTCTACTTCCATTGTACCTGAAACCATTGCTGATTCTGTGCGCTCTTGGTGCACTTATTGAAGAGGTTATACGAGTTTTAGCACTACTGACCTACCGATAACTGATTATTACAAATAAAAGGTAACAAGTAGAAGTGCCTTTCTTTGCTATTGACTATGCTACAGTGCTAGGTGGCCTCATTCTGCAAACCCTGCCCCTGCTTTGTAACACTCCTGGGCATCTTTTACCACGGTCTTTGTTTGAACTATTAAATGGCACTAGCTGCAGGATCAAATGAGGTGATAAAGGAGGAAAAAAATAGTGGATGTGTGTTTGTTTCAGCGGGTTACTCTGGCTACCATGTAGGCCTTGATCATCTGCAGTGCGCTGTGGCTGTCATGTTGAGCACTGTGACAGCAAACTTCATGTGATCCTTGCCAAAGCACTGGCCTACACTGTCCTGAACTGGGTCTATAGTCTATGTTCTCCATAGCAGGTACTTGGAATGGAGCTCTCAGGGACCGATGCTGAGCAGTGAGTTTCCTTGTGTTGTGGGGGAAAACCAGAAAAAAGAGAGAGAGAGGCTGATAATTAGGGCAGGCATCTGCAAGGGGAGACACCTCAGCCCTGCATCCCTGCTTTCAGGATATACATTCAACATCACATCATAATTTACTTTAAACCCTTCTCCAAATCATGCTATCTCCTTTTTGCATTGAGCATTCTACTAAGCCAGAAAACCTCAATTTGCTTTCCTTCTAATTATTCCAAACAATGTGGAACGGCTCTGACAGGTGGGCTTACGCAAACGCCTTTGCTTCCACGTCAGAAGAGCAGATGATTGTACCACTTTCCAGGGAAGTGGGACATGCTCCTGTGCCTTCCTTCATGGAGGCAGAATTGAATCCAGATGCTCTTGTCCCATGCTTTAACCACTGAAATATGTGGAGAAAAGAGGAAGTGAGAGATGAAGACAGATGTTCCAATTAGATATTATCTCTAAGGAAGATTGTGCTTTTTATGTGAACACACCCAGACACACACACACACACACACACACACTCTCTCTCTCTCCTTCTTCCTGTTCCCTTCCTCTTCCAAATCCCTAAAACTGCTGTGCAAACTGGGAGAGCCCATCCTTCAGCCAGCACACAGATATGTGGTTAGGATTTCTTCTTGGGGATCCTGGAATATGTGTGGGCTTGAATCCCACTGGCAAAACAGGAATGTGAAGGCAAGTCTCCCACATCCTGTGGAGTCCTCTAACCCGTGATCTAGTAGATAAAACTGTGTGCCTGTGGGAGAGCCCAGCATCTCCTCCCCAAGGGCTGTTCTATGCCAAGCCCAGTCCAGTGCTCTGAGAGCACCTACCGACATGACTGGTGCCAGTGAGATGTATGGGAAAAAAGTAGTTTGTGAAATTTGATGGGATTAGATGAGAGCACTGTCAAAACTTAAATGGGAAGAGTAGAAGCATACAGCCTTTTCTCTGCCTAAAGGGGATCCTTTTTCCGTGTCCCACATGCCCTGGGAATACCATGTCCTCTTTTTAAGATAGAGATTTGTCTACATCAAGTGAACAGTTAATTTATCTCAATCAATTTCCTTTCAAATATCACTTTGCACTTAGTACTAACAATGGCAGTCATATTTAGGGACGCTACTTTTCAAGAAGAAGCTTCTCCCTTGTGTTGTTGACCTCCAGTGTTTCAGTCTTGCTCTGTTCCCATGGGTCTTCATCCACTACTTAATGTTTCCAGGTCTTCCCTGTTCAGTCTCCTCTCTAAGGGATCTTTGCTACATCATCTGGTACTCTGTGTCCCCTCTTGTGAGCCACAAGCACTGCTGGCTATGTCTGACAGCTTCTGACTCATATTCTCTGTTGTAATCGCTGCTGTGTTGTGTCTTTTCTTTTTGTCGCATCCACTTGTCTGTGCCCCATCCAAGACTCAGCTCCCACTGAGGCTCCATCACATGTACACACACCATCAGAATCCTCAGGCATCTTCAGGCACAGTCTTAAACACAAAAAATACCACCGCTGGCTTAGGACAGCTCTGAGCCACAAGTTGCTGGAGTGTACTGGGAAGTCTAATTACATGCTTGCCCTGTTCCTTTATTTTTTTCCTGGGCATAGACTATTGGCCACTGCTACTTCTGAAATCAGAACGTTATTCTCTTGTCTTAGTTGGGTTTACTCACTATTGATTTTGCGGCTATTGGTTTCTTGGGCAGCAAGAGAGTCTGGATATTGAATGAGCATGCAACTGTTCTACTCCCTGTTACTGTGGATGGTGAACTGCAGGTGCTAGCGCATGATCCTGGATTTGGTTTTTTTTTGGCCTGAACCACTTTTCCAGACAGTTTGAGAGTCTCAGACCCAGAAATTCCAGCGTGGTGGCTGGAGCTCCAGACTCCACTTGATTAACAAAGCCATCCCTGTAAAGGACAGACCCCAGGGAACTGCAGTCTGGTTTCCAAAGAGTAGGGCTTGGGCTAGCCACACTGCTTTCCACAGCTGGACATGGCTACTCCTATTCTGCAGCAGCTGCCACCCACACAGGCGAATGTGAGCTAGATCGATCTCCATCTGACTCAGTACTGCTCTTCTTATCCTCCTGTGTGAGAAAACTCTCCTTTGGCACAAATGCTATCAACTAATGATTTGTTTTCAATTGTATGCATCTTAACTAAATCTGATTAGTAATAGCAGCAACAGGTTCTTCCCTGGCATCAGAGCAATTCTACCATTTCTAGGCAGTGCTGAAAGCAGTAGATGTGTAATAGTGGCTCGGAAAATGGCCACAAGAAGGTAAAGTTATACAGTTCCTAACTAAATTGGAATCTTAAATTTTAGGCAGATAGTCTTAATAAAAACTTAGGGCTGCATGTATTTCATCATAAAGTCATGGAGAAGGAAAGGCTGCTCAGTGAAACTAGACAGAAAATGTTCAACTAATTCTGACAACACCATTTAATGAAAAATACTATTTCTGCAATACTTTGATCTAATCAATTTACTGTATTGTACGGTGTTTTGTTTTGTTTTGTTTTATTTGGAAAAATAAAATTGAAACACTTTGAATTTATAGTTTGACCAGAGTGACTTTATCCAATATCAAACTCTTCTGACCAAAGTGCTTCACTGCCTGTGCTCCTGGGATGGATTGTAATCACTGGGAGGGACTCCCATATGTCTTTTGACTCCATCTCATGAGGCATCACAGGACTCTCACAGCCCTTCTCACCTGTCACTGTAACTCAGTCATGGACCTTGTCTAGCTGAGGATACGTGAAACTTTGGCAGTATAAAGAGATGTGCTATGACAGTCAAGCGACGCTAAAGGAATCTTTTCTATTCGGAAATGTTTCAGCATATCTGGCTTAAAGAAGTATCCAGAAAGTCCCTCTTCTGCAAAAGAGGCCTTGCGGTGATGTAATCCCAATGTGTGAAGCCTGTACAATGCAGAAATAAATTGTGCAAATTCCTATAAGGTGACTTTGAGCCTCCTGACTGGAGAAACCTGATCCAAAACCTATTAAAGTTCCGAAAAATATATTCACCAATTTCTTTGAGCTTTTTAACAGGCTGTGAGGACTCCAACTACTGACAAGCAATGTGGGGTTTTTTTTGGTTTTACCAAATGTAGGCAGACATAAATTGTTCTCTTACTTATTGCCCTCTATTTTCCCCAACACCCTGTTGCTGACTTCAGTTCTAAAACAATGTAAGAACATTCCTACAATTTCATTTCAAGCAATTTTTTCCTGAACAGGAAAAAAAGTTATTTCTACTACCGTAATTTAAGAGTTTTTACATAACCATAAAAGTCTTTAATATACTAATTATTTCTGTTGAGATTTCAAAATCAGCTTCATTGTTTTGACCTTTGTTGTACTCACTAGACTAGAAAGAAGCAGAATGGCAATTCACTGGGAAATTTAAATGACATTTTAATGCATTTTTCCACTGTTTTCAAATATAGTAATTATTTCCTGGTATAAATATATAATATATTTCCTGTTTCCCAGCCTTTTCTAGAATACTATTTTAAATAAAAGCATAAGTTTTCAGTGAGGCATTCTGTGTTATTGGCCATATTTTGCCACCCTTCTTTTTACACGTACATATTTACTTACATTAACCACTGTATGGCATGTGGAGAAGTGAAAAAAATGGCTAAGTCCATTTAATGACAATTTCAGAGGTTGTAGAATTTCTTTTCCTCCTAACATGCATGGAAAACACCTCTCTGCATATTTTCACTACTTGCATCAAAATGTCCCTATTCACACTCAGTAGATCAGAGTTTCAGTAGAGGATTCTCTTTACATCCCCTAAAGAGTCTGTTCTGTTCCTTGGAAACCGTACTGTCCAAAACATACTCAGAACTGATACATCTCAATTACACATTTGTGCCAGGTCCAAAACAACCTTCTGCTGATGAAATAATTTTGCCAACAGTATTCCAACCAATAGTAATAGAAGAGAAGTTAATTATGAACATCTCTTCACAGAATAAAATCTCGCTGGTGTAAGAATATAACACTTGTTTAACAATGCTTGTTAAAAAAATGATGCAGTTGGATGGATGCATTTGCTGCTTTACTGAAACGGAATGGTTCAGCTGCATAATCTCTCTTGAGTTAATAAATGCTGCCTCATTTGAAGTGTGGGTCGGAAGAAGAACTTATAGTGATTCTCCCTGTTTTGAAGGAGAACAAACTAAAGTTAAAAAAAAGACTTTTTTTCCTAATGTTTTACTTTGACCTGCAGGCTTGCTGCTCTTTGACATTTTCAGATTTTTCAAGACTTTCGACTTTGCAACGAGAATCAACTTTGCAATGAGAACCTACTTTCAACACAGCCTTTCATGTAAACACTGTTTCCTGTTTTGCTTCAAAGCAAAATGATGAAAAAATCCTAGCAGTTGTGCAGTCTTATCACAACAGGTAGTATATACATGGTCGTCTCCTGCAACACAAATATTTTGTGGACCATAGCAAAGAGCTGTATCCTGCTCAGGGACCAAGAGCTCGCCTTGTAGAGCCAGGGCTTTGTCCACAGGAACTGTTACCTATGTCATTAGTCCTCACGCAATCCAAAGAAAGCCATAGGAAGAGAATATATTTTATTAGGCCAACAGATACAGTTGGGTAAAGCAGATATTAGATAAAGCAGATTCATTTTCAGGTAGATGAACTACTCTGGGTCCAAAACAGAGAGAGAATATGAAGGTAATTGTAGTTAATTTGCTCTGAATCACACTTAATTGTTTTAATCAGTCAGACATTTGAGAGAAACGTATTTGCTATTTTGGAAGGAGAGGGTGATCCTGACCCTGCTAGGAGTATAAGAGGTGACAGAAGCTAAACAATCAGAGGAAGTGGTAATTCCTATCGAAGATCTGCAAGACTTGAGACGTGGGGAAACTCAGAGGTCTGTCTTGAATCCATCTGATACGGTGTCTTGTATCTGATAAAATTTTATCATTTTAGTTCTCTGGCCCATCTTTCATCTTGCAGTGTCAGGAGTGCAAGGTTAGAGATGAAGTAGTTGTTTTGGGCATATAATTTTCCAACTGGTAACTGGGTGTTGCTGTTCTTTCCTAATTAGGTAGCACATGGTGGTTGTTTGCTTTGACCCACAGAGCTCCCTAACAGCAGTGAATGCATCGTGCAATGTCTACGACATCTCAGGATGCGCATGTGTAGGATCTGTGGATTTTGGTGGTTCTGGTGTAGCAAGCATTTATCATGAGGGTTGTGGCAAGATTTGGATCTGATTTTCTCGAGCTATCTGGTTCTAGCCAGCGTATGCTGGTCTGCTGGAAATTTGCTTTCAGTGATGGAGCTAATGATGATGAGTGTTGTTCGAAGGGAAGAAGAGGTATTTCTAGGAAAAATGATTTCAAGTTACGATTTTCTTTCAACATAAGTTGCAACCGGTTAACATTTTCCAGATACCCAGTGGGGGATTTTCTCTCTGTATTGTAGTAAGTTTGTTCAAGGTTTAGGTGGCTTCTTCTAGAGGAGCGTCACCATTGGATGAACATCATCTGTAGCTTTGTGAGGGCATCACGAATGTTCTCCTCAGAGCAAATGAGGTGATGTCTGTAGGCTGGTTGTATATCAGTTTTTCTAGTGTGTTTTGGATAGCTGATGGTTTGTGGAAGGAGGTGTGTTGGTCTGTGGATTTTCTGCATATGGTAGTTTGAAGGTTGCTATTTTTTATGTTGACCTTGGTGTCTAGAAAGTTGATGCTGATGTAAGTTTTCCAGAGATAGCTTGATGGACAATTCTGGTTGCTGAATTTGTGGCAGAAATCAATGAGGGAATCCAAGTTTTCCGTCCAGATGTCATCTATGTATCCTAATGTATCCTAGGAACCCATGCTAGTTTGATGGGAAGGTTAAAGTCTTTTTCTTGAGGTGACTCTTGAAGAGCCTGATATCCTGGTGCTTGGATACAAGTACCTGGGTGCATCTATGCTTTGGTGAGGATGAAATTGTTGTGGATCAAGATGAAATAGATGGGCTTAATATACATAAGATACCAGTTAGAAGGCTGGTATCACTTAGGCATGCAGGTCAGGCGTAATGCTTCCCTGGTGTGGCATAGTGATGATAATATGAAAGATGGTGCCAGTAAGAAGATAGTTTATGAAGCAGTGATCCTGGAGGAAGCATGTTTTTCTGAAGAAAGCTGCTTTCATATATAACAAAGTGTTTAAAGAGGGTGTCTGCAGATCCTCATAGCTCTTCAGTGAAAGTCTCCTTGGGTTTCCTTCTGTAAGAATCTAGAAGAGCACACTGAAGTCTTAAGGTGGCAAAAGAAGAGTTTACACAATTTTTTCCTTCTTCATTAGGAAGGGATTTGAGCTCCCAGGTGAAAAGAGCAGAGGTCTTTCTTGAGTTTCTTCTCTTATGAAAGCATCAAAAATCATCTGCTAGCATCACTGATGTTATCCTAACTTCTCCTTTATCAATTGTGTAATAACTAATTGGTGACTGGATTTTAAAAAGTACGTAGACTCTTAAAAAAACCAGTTGTATCTTTAAAAAAATTATTTCACTGTTCTCCTGTCCTGAAAAAATTGTTATTGTAGACCATTCAGGGATGTCCAGCTCAGTATAATGTGAGATTATTTTCATGGTTATTTTACAGGGAATGGTGGCTAGTTTACCTTCATTTTGTTTTCAGAAAAGTTGAGACACGCTTAGAGAAACAATTCCTCAAATTCTCTACAGACCACAATGCTACCAATGTTTCCGAGCATAAATGTAAGCATTTGGAGAGAAGAGATAGGGGTAGCCTTTCAAGGTTGGGGTATTGCTCCATGACTTCCTGGTGGGTGATGTTGGGCAACAGGTGCCCTCACCGTCATTTCTCAGATGTGTCTCATTGTTGGTGAAGTAATTGTTATTGCACTATTTGGGTCCAGTGTTAAATGATACCCGCTTATTTTGATAGTAATTTGTTGCATGGTGGTTTGGTGTATTTCAGACAATTTCCTTTAGTTTGTTGGAGCATGTAATCATGTCTGGTTCAGTCAACCTCTTTGGGAGGTAAACTTTCTCAGTGTCTTAGCTTAGGCAGACCTAAACAGGATATTCTGTCATGTATCAAGAGTCGAAAATTAAACTATTTTTCTGTCAAAATGGATCTGGATGGATCTGTGCCATTCTCCCATGTTCTTCAAAGCCTTAGCAGGACTTAAACTCGCTTGCTTTTATGTCTGGACTGTTTCCCCACTGAATTTCACAGGGCTGCAGACCTAATATACCTGCACTGCCTTTGTAGCAAGCACTTTCACAGGATTTAGGAGAACGCTTTCCACAAAGTGGACTAGTCAGGCACATAAGATGGATCTACCAAAGAGATAGTCACATCTCCAAAAGCGGAGATAAACTGATGAGTGGAAGTCCGGAGGCAGGAAAGAGTACACGGAGGCAGGAAAGACTATAAATACACAAATTCTAAATGAGCAAGTATACGAAGGGGAGAGTTGACCTAAACGGAACCCCCCAGAGGACCATGAGAAAGAAAGTGCCTACAAACTGTAGCATGACTTTATGAGGAAGAGGTTTCGGTATTGAAGGCAAGCCGAGGCATGAGAGGCGCAGGAAAATGTTGTTCCTAACCAAGCATTTGGAAACGCCTCTGTAGCAGACCGGCTGCGTGAGGGGAGATGGGGAGTCTCCGATCTGGTTTCAGTGGCAGCCAATTGCCAGCACAGCTTTCTGCCATTTCTTTACCCCAGTCCTTTAGAAGGACTCTGAACTATGTTGCTTGTTTTGGACAGCGCAGGTCAACACCATTTGTGCTCATTTTAGCCCGGCCTGAGTGAGGAGTGAGTTAAGACACAGAGGGGTTGACAGGCCTTTGGTCCCGAGGACCTGGCCCCACCGAAGGGGCCAGGGGATGACCGAGAGGGCCCAGCCGGGGTGCGCGCCGCTTCCGGGTACCCCGGGGTTTGGGGGAAAAGGACCCTCCGGATGCGACCACGGGCTAAGAAAGGCCTCGGCTGTCGGGTGCATCGCAAACCTGAGCAGGGGCAAGGGTGAGGAGCGGCAAGGGGAGGCCGAGGCAGGGCTTGCCTGTACTTTGCTGTATGTAGTCATGGCTGCATGTACTCATGGTGGAGGGGAGGCGAAGTTTCGCTCCGCGAGGAGCAGCAGCGCTGACCGCGATCGCTGGGCGACCGGCCCGGCGGTGGAGGCCGGGGCTC
>NW_009219172.1:0-358 GCF_000690835.1 Fulmarus glacialis
TGGGCGATTGTTGTTGTTGTTGTTGATTTTTTTTTCCTTGCCAGATTTCTGTAGGTTGATATGTGGCATGTTGTTTCATTGCTTGACTTTTTAAAATAACTGGGTGGATTTAAATTTATCGAACAACCTGTGATCCATATGTCTGTCCGATCAATTTTTTTATGGGATGATGAAAGAGAGAAGAATCTCTATATATAGTGATCTGCTAATGGAATAATATATATATTCAAAACACCTTTCTGGGGTTACTTTTATTTCCGGGCTTTAAAATGCAGTCCGGGTTTTTAGGCAGTTGGGTGAGGCGCTACTTATTTGATGTAGGAGAATCGCATATTTAAACTTCCGGGGGGGGGGGGGG
>NW_009219172.1:372-858 GCF_000690835.1 Fulmarus glacialis
TTCCACCAGAAAGATATTTTCCTGCGCTCTCTTCGAAAATCTCGAGTGACATTTAGGGGATGGTTATTGCCGCGTTTTGCCATTCACAGTGTGATTTCTTCAAATCTTTTAGAAACGTTAAAACCGGGTGCCATCAGAGAGTAAAATATCCACAGCGTCCTTTTCTCTTTAAAGGCACGATTTTCTGTAACTTCCCAGCAGGGGACCATAGGAGCGGTCACTAAGGAAAACATATTTATATCATTATCCGCTTTTTCCCCCAGTGAGCCTAATCGCTTCACCCTAAGGAGACGTGGCGTATAAAACTGACAGCAGGTAGCTGACGGGGGCTAGTCAGTCAAACACTATCAATTAGAGAAAAATTATAGACGCCGGTGAGAAAATCACATGTAAACTCTGTTTCTGTACATCCCAAGTGCACCTTCGCCTCCGTCGCTCTTCCTTGCTCTCCGCCGTTGCGGCTGAGCGGGAGGACTGGGGGGTCTT
>NW_009219173.1:0-326 GCF_000690835.1 Fulmarus glacialis
AATGACTCTGTATTAGTCATATTCTGTACTCTGGTCCTCAGCTGTAACAACTTCTTCACACACCAGGTTATGCAACAGCCTGCAAAGAAATATTACACATTTTGTCTTAATTCCTCCATTCAGAGAGCGTTTTTTAAATTTTTTTTTTTTCTTTTTTTTTTTAGGAAGTATCCCTGGCACCTCCGAAACGAAGTAGAAGGAAGGGGGATGATCAGGGTGTAACTCCTCAAAAACACAGCTCCAAGAAAAGGTAATACAAGCAAAACTGCAGAAGATAGTCACGTTCTTAGAGTGTGGTGGGCAATGTTGAATTATCAGAGTTTAGG
>NW_009219173.1:357-1551 GCF_000690835.1 Fulmarus glacialis
GACTGCTTTTATGGCTCCAGTAAATGTAGTCTGGGACTACAACGATCAGCTTTCCCTTTTCAGTTCACAAACAATGACTGGAAATGATTTGAAGTACATGTTCTCCCTAAAAGCAGTTGTAGTAATTTGCCAAAAAGCCTCCATCAAGATTAAATAATTTCTGTTGGAGATGACATCTGGCTTATTACAGTAATATTTTGTAATAAAACCCCCACTATATGAGCCAATAGTTGTCTGTCTCTGAATTCTGCAAGATTACAGGAGGCCTGTGCTCCTGGTCTCCTCAGACGTGGTTTCGCTCTGTGTTTAATTAGCCGTGGGGGAGATTCTCAAAGATGAAGAGTTTTGAAAATCCTTCCAGAGACAGATGATAAACAAGCCTTCTCCTGCCCCAAGTCATCTCCCCTACAAAATTCAGCTTTTGTCTCCTGCCTCCTTCAGGAGAGACCTTTACTGTAGGGGTAGGCAAGCTTTTAATCGGACCGTGTCCTCAAATGGCCTTCTTATCCACATACAAAGATCGCACCCCGTCGGTACGTTAGCATGGCAGGGGAACAACCTTGAAAGAGCACTGCCTTCCACGGGGACTGGTGTCCCTTTCACTTTGGTGAGGACTCAAAGTAAATGGGTCGGTCGCCCGTGGTGCCCCCGTTCCTCTCCGTCTGCCTCAATTATGCAAACTTGTAGTTTTCTCTCAATTTCTTCCCTTAGGCAATTAATGCAATTTTTTTTTTCCTTGAGGAAAGGGGGTTCCTTCCTCAGAAAAGCGGGGTACAAATCAGAAGATGCCAGTAGTAACATGTTTGTCCTGTGGTATCCCAGTTAACGTTGTCTGCGCTCTGGTCACTGTCCGGGGCAGAAACTGCCAGTGCTGTGCCGCTGAGAGGGACGGCCGGCGGAGTCTACTCGCTTTATTGACTCTGCTTGGACTATGGCCCAGCCTGAGCTCTTGCGTACAGAACACCATCACTTCAGCGCTTGAGCTTAATCCTCAAACAACTTCACTACCTCCTGTTCAGTTCAGGGCTGATGAGAACCCCAAATCTCAGGCTGGCCTTTCACTTTCTGTCTTGATTATTCCCCTGCTTTAGCTTAACACCGCTGACCTTTTGGCAGTGCAACACGGCTCAGCTGTTGATCAGGAAGTTATCCTCCCTGCCCGTGTTTTTCTGCCTCAATAATTACTGGGGGGGG
>NW_009219173.1:1582-1857 GCF_000690835.1 Fulmarus glacialis
GGGGGGGGGAGTTTATGTTGTTGTTTTAAGCATTTATGTAATTTTATTTGTATATAATTCTAGAAACAATGTTACTGAAGGGATGATGCCAGCGGCTGCAGAAGGCACTACAGGTAATAATTTAATTCTTTATGCTGTAATACGTGTTTGGAACTTCTGAGGAGCAGGAAGCACCACGAATGCGGAGTTGTTTGGCTGTTTAGGGTCCACGAACGCTCCCCAAACGCTATTTTTAAACCAAACGTCCAGCCCGCGGCCCAGCGTAGGGCCAGATC
>NW_009219174.1:0-558 GCF_000690835.1 Fulmarus glacialis
GTGGCACTGAGCTGGTGGAGGTGGGGTGGTTCTAGGGTGGGAGGACCCCCTGGTCTCCGTGCTGGGCTCTTTGGGATGCTCAGATGAGTCCGGGGCTTGATGCCTGTCCCCAGCCTGCTGGAGATGGGAGTGGGGTGGCCCATGGCGTGGCACCGGGGCTATGCCGTGGTAGGGTTGGGTGCCCTGGTGTCCTCGAGGTCTGCGGGCTCTGCTCCTGAGGAAAGCTCCCCACTGCCAGCCTGTGCGTGCCCCCCTCCCCATGCCACCTCACAGGGACCACAGCCGGTCAGGTCAGGTCCAAAAAACATCCTAGGGCTCTCCCCATCTCCAAAAAATGTCCCCAAGGCTCTTCCCATCTCCAAAAAATGTCCTGAGCTCTCCCCATCACTGGCATAGCCTGGTCCCCGCCGTGCCCCTCTCTTGAAGCCCCTTGACCTCGCAGCTCCTTTCCCGAGCAGCGGGCTTTCACCCTGCGCACTGTCGAGTTTCAGGGGTTTTTTTACACTAATAATCGTGTGTTTCTGCCCATGCAGCCTTAGGAAAATCCAAAGGTACTGT
>NW_009219174.1:612-2546 GCF_000690835.1 Fulmarus glacialis
CTGGGAAGATGCTGGTGCCTGCTGGTACCTGGGGAAGGGAGAGGTGGGCTGGTGGGTGACACAAGCACGTCCCACACTACCACCCCTGCCCTTTTGCCGTGGAGGTTCATTCCCAGCAGCTTCCTGGTCCTTTGGGGACCAAGCACCCCAAAGGAGCCGTGATGCGGTGGCGGCGGTCCCCTCCAGGTGCTGAGAGCCTGTCTCTGTGTCTCCCCCAGCATGGGCGTCAGGGTGATGGACACCTCGTGGGTGGCTCGCCGAGGCACCTCAGCGGTGCGCAAGGCATCCTCCACCCCGCCGGCCGCTCAGCCCCCCGCGCCGCCCGCCGAGCTCCCCACCACACCCCACTCGCCCATTCCCGAGCAATCGCCGGATATTTCAGCTACCCCTTCCCCGCCTCCCACCGGCTTCAGCTTCCCCCCGGGAGCCGAGCGGACAAGGTAAGGCCACCGGCACCCCCGTGTCCCCAACCCGAGCATCCTCCCCATGTGTGAATCCAGCAGCAAAACAATCCCACAGCCATGCCAGAGGCAGCGGGAGAGGATGCTCAGCATCCCTGGGAGAGCGGGGACAGCGGGAGGAAAGGATGCTCAGCATCCCTGGGAGAGGAGCGGCATCCCGGGGACAGCGGGAGGAAAGGATGCTCAGCATCCCTGGGAGAGGAGCGACATCCCGGGGACAGCGGGAGGAGAGGGTGCTCAGCACCCCTGGGAGAGGAGCGACATCCCGGGGACAGCGGGAGGAGAGGATGCTCAGCACCCCTGGGAGAGGAGCGACATCCCGGGGACAGCGGGAGGAGAGGATGCTCAGCACCCCTGGGAGAGGAGCGACATCCCGGGGACAGCGGGAGGAGAGGATGCTCAGCACCCCTGGGAGAGGAGCGACATCCCGGGGACAGCGGGAGGAGAGGATGCTCAGCACCCCTGGGAGAGGAGCGACATCCCGGGGACAGCGGGAGGAGAGGATGCTCAGCACCCCTGGGAGAGGAGCGACATCCCGGGGACAGCGGGAGGAGAGGATGCTCAGCACCCCTGGGAGAGGAGCGACATCCCGGGGACAGCGGGAGGAGAGGATGCTCAGCACCCCTGGGAGAGGAGCGACATCCCGGGGACAGCGGGAGGAGAGGATGCTCAGCACCCCTGGGAGAGGAGCGACATCCCGGGGACAGCGGGAGGAGAGGATGCTCAGCACCCCTGGGAGAGGAGCGACATCCCGGGGACAGCGGGAGGAGAGGATGCTCAGCACCCCTGGGAGAGGAGCGACATCCCGGGGACAGCGGGAGGAGAGGATGCTCAGCACCCCTGGGAGAGGAGCGACATCCCGGGGACAGCGGGAGGAGAGGATGCTCAGCACCCCTGGGAGAGGAGCGACATCCCGGGGACAGCGGGAGGAGAGGATGCTCAGCACCCCTGGGAGAGGAGCGACATCCCGGGGACAGCGGGAGGAGAGGATGCTCAGCACCCCTGGGAGAGGAGCGACATCCCGGGGACAGCGGGAGGAGAGGATGCTCAGCACCCCTGGGAGAGGAGCGACATCCCGGGGACAGCGGGAGGAGAGGATGCTCAGCACCCCTGGGAGAGGAGCGACATCCCGGGGACAGCGGGAGGAGAGGATGCTCAGCACCCCTGGGAGAGGAGCGACATCCCGGGGACAGCGGGAGGAGAGGATGCTCAGCACCCCTGGGAGAGGAGCGACATCCCGGGGACAGCGGGAGGAGAGGATGCTCAGCACCCCTGGGAGGATGGGAGAAAGCACCTAAATTCCACTTTTCTGCCCCAAAAAGGGGTGCTGAGCTTTGCAGCCACCCGTGAGCCACGCGCTGCCCTGGGGTGCACCCATGGGTGGGGGTGGCAGCCCCGGGTGGGTCGTGCCGTGGGGCCGGATCGTGGTGTGGTGGGACGAGGTGGGGGGGCTTCGGCACCGCGAGGGCTCGG
>NW_009219175.1:0-833 GCF_000690835.1 Fulmarus glacialis
GGGGGGGGGCTGTGATTTCTGTTTTCGTTGCGTTTTTAACGGCAACAACCCAGTTCCAGCAGCACTTCAGATGCAAATTGATCCTTTAGGCATTGCAGAATAATTTCCTTTTTCTTTTCTCAAAAAGGTGGTATTTTTTCAAGCAATACACACACACATAAGTATGTTTTATTTATAGTCATACATACAAAAATATATGTTTTGTCCTTCTTCGCCCTCTACTTCACGACATAAACTTTATCCTCAGATCACACTGGCACAAACAAATGTGTTTCTGAGTCGACTTTAACAAATACACGCCTGGCAATCCCTGCTCTGTGCTGGGGAGAGGTAGTGTTGGCAATGAACATTAAAAAGAATGAGAACATTACAATCACATGAGAAATGGAGGGTTTTTTTAGTGAGTTCCTCTTTTATTAACACCACATTGGCAGGCAGGCAGGCCTCTGACGGTACTGCCGGGTGCCTCGGTATCTGCCCCGTCTCCCTCAGATCTCGGAGCTGCACACATCTTTCTGCAGTGTAAAATCTCCCCCCTCCCCTTCCCAGCAGAGAGCCGGGGCTGCTGAGCGGCCGATGCCGCAGATGGGGGCTGCTCGCCCTTGATTTATAGGATAAACTGACCTTGGTGACACGGAAAGGAAGCCCCTATTCATGGGAAAGTGTGAGATCAGCAGAAAAGGGCGCTCACCGAGAGAGCTCAATTTCTTAAGACAACTTCAGATTTGTGCCTTTCCCCAGCCTCGGCGAGGGGCCGAGCGAGGTGTCGCGGGGAAGCCCGCTCCCGCAAGCTCCGATGCGGCCGGGGGCAGGGCTCGGGGGAGCCGTCCCCC
>NW_009219176.1:0-19516 GCF_000690835.1 Fulmarus glacialis
TATATTATATCTCTACTTTTTTTTATATATGCATGTGTATTTGTATATGCACGTGAAAACGCAAATGAAAAAGAGAAGCTGACACTTAGGGGTCTTGCCTACTGAAAAGAAAATCATCCCAACAGGGATGTGACAGTTTTTAAGCAGAACACAAGTAATTCTTTCTAAAAACGAGTATCTTAAGCTGATGCAGTGAGTTAACTCAAATACTCAGTTGACTCTTACTGCAGTCTGGAAATGGAGTTATGTATATATGCACATACACATGCTGACATCATCGAATGAGTTTTCCACACAAATCGCCTTGAATTTTGCCTCTTATGCTTGTTTAAATTGCAAAGCAAAATGCACGTTTGCTAATGAGGCACACTCTCAAGGGACTGTTGAGCTTTGCCACACGACCACACAGTGAAGAAGTGTTAGAGCAGCGTGGCCTGTGGCACAATCTCATAGCCCCCTGCAAACCACTCTCGCAAAATAAGGCCATATGAGAGAGACAAGGCTGTTCTGCCATGGTAAAGGACCTGCCTATGCTGCCAACGTACCAGCAGCCCACACTACCAGAACACCAGCACTGCTTTCAAAACCCAGTATGACTGCTGTACTTTGGCCAAGCTGCTGTACAAGGAGCAATACCACCCGGGGAGACCGCATATATTTTAACAGTTCCAGAAGATAAATTGGTTGCTCAAAGCATTGGCTGCAGCATTGCCCAAAGTGAACATTGCGCTCTGTAGCAACTTAGGAGAACCTGTTTGGTAGTGCCACTACCGAGCTGAATTTGATGAGGGAACAGCTGGGTTCTGATCCAGGAACTCCTCAGAGCAAGGCATAAGGAGGAAATACCCGGGGAACAGCCTTGCTGAGCTGCCATGACATACCATTACTTCTTAACTTGGAAGCAGCATCAGAAAGGCCCATTCTTGCAGTCAGTCTGCCATTTGATTCACTACCTTAAATATTAAACCCTTAAATCCCACAGCGTATATATTCAGAGTTGCAACATCCAGGCACAACTCAGTGGCCATGGTTAGTTTAGCTTTAGCGGATCTTTAAAGTTTCCATTTTTAACCTCAGTAATAAAGCCTTCTCCTTAATTTGGTTTTGCTTGCAACAGTCTTCCATTACAAGGCTGGTATCTGTTGTGATATTGCTACACTGGATCTATATTCTTCCCTCAAAACGCTCTTCAGCTCCTTACAATTACTACCTAGATCCTTAGAACGGAACTATGCATGTCCATACTGTACAAAATCTGGGATAGTTTCAGTCTCCAAAGAAGCAAAGTACAAGAAATCAGGACAAGCCAAGACATTTTTCTTATCATCAAAACTGGGAGAGCGAGCGTGGAAATGGAGCACTGTAAATGGAAGAAACACTCAAGAGCTACACGGTCAGGAGTGCCTGACTACAACAAGGTCTGCACCCGAAGCCTGCCATTTTCGACCAATTCAGATTCAGGAGAGATTTCACCTGAGCACCGTCCTGGTGCCACACCACCCCTCCTGCGGCATGGGCTCTGCCCCTCATCGCTGGCTCCCAACGCCGGAGAGCCAAATGCAGCCCCATGGGACACGAACAGCTAAGGTCTATTTCTCTGCAGACTCCAACATCGCACAAGGCTGGAGTCTCTCGATGGCTACTGTGAACTCTGTTATGTGGGAATATCTTCTGAAAAACCTGTCAGCCCTTTCCACACACTGAACGAATTGCTAGAGAGGGTGTTGAGATGGCTTAATGGTACACTTAGAGACTCCTAAAGTCCTCTCAAAGACTTGCAGTTCTGCTGCTATGCATACCAGAGTCACTGTGAAGCTGGGCTATTCCTCTGCGCTCTGCAAGGTAACTACCCTGCTTACGCCTTCTTACCTCAGTCCGACTGAAGTCCCGAGTCTGCTGACCACCTGGCAACGACTCAGAATAAGAATCAAATAGTGTGCAGTCACGCATCGGCTTCAAAGAAGCTGCAGGGGGAAGAAAAAAAGGGGGGGCACGTAGAGACACATGCCAAGTCTTTGGTTAATACACAGTTCTTAAAAAACTGTTCCAGCATCATTTTGCCCTTCATTTCTACATACCAGAACTGATCTATAAGCCACAGATGACAAACACCACCATGAAGAAAATCTTTGTCTTGTATTTTGAGTAATTCAATGTCACGAAAGGGATAACATGTTAATTTCTGTTGTAGAAATAATTGTGAAATTTGGGAGAAGTGATTTTTAGTAAACATTAACTGCCAAACAACAATTGTTTATTTGCATTTTTCCTCCTCACAGTCCAGTATCAACTTAGTTGGCCTTCTAGTTTATACCTTGCTGTCCTAGGAATGTTAAAGGTACTTACCAAACCTTCAACTCCAATTTTTGACATTTTGAATACTGAAAAGTATAGTAGAATCTACACTGTACACTAAAATTGAAGGCCAGCAAAAAGCAAGGATGCTAAACACAGCAGATGCTGCAGTACATACCATTATGTATTAACTAAACAGCATTGAGAGCAGGGAGGAGAAAAAAAAAAAAAAAAAAAGGAAAAAAAAACCCCTCCAACTTCTCCCAGGAATATTCACAAAAACCTCATTTCTACTCCACAAGCTCAGGTCCTTCTGCTGATATCACTCTGGAATTAGTTCCCCTGAGATAAATCCATCTTAACAGCTGGAAAACAGCTTTTCTTTAAGATCAATATATTGAAAGGCAGAATAACCAGTTCTCACATCAAATTTCTAGTTTCTGGCTAGCATCTAGTTTATCTGAATAAACTAAGCTCTTGCAAATCTGTTTTAATTTACAATACAGTGGGTTACATACAGGGCAAATAGCTTTACAGATTCTGTAAATTAGTTTTAATAAAAACTTTCAGAAAAGAAGGTGGTGGGTCAAATTGTCAATGGAGCTGTGCCAGAATAGCGTTTGGCCCTGTGCTTGTGGTTTATAGAACAAGCCATAAAACTAGCAAGATTAATTCGTTCTTAAATGCTCTGTCTTACGCTCCAAGTCACTTTATTTGAAGCTTTAACACTCTTATCAGATGCAAATATTTCACTTGAACCAAATTCTGCTTTATTCTGAAACTAATACAACAACCTAATGAAAAACAGTTTCCAGTAATCGTCATTGGGTTCCTAACAAGCCAAAAAAAACCCTCAAACAAACAAACCACCACCAAAGTTTCACAGAAATCAAATTATGAAAACATGAAAACAAGAAGTTTCTCTTGAAAATTTATTTTGACATTTTAGGTAAGTGTATGAGGCACTTGCTTACTTATCAATGCTTTCATTTCAGAAGTTGATACAACCAGGGCTATATGTTTTCTTGCAATTCACAGTGTTACAGTCTGTTGAGATGTTCTGCTTTTTATTAATGCAAGTCTTTCAAAAGACAGATTTCTGAATCCTAACTAGGCAGCAGAACAAGCACAAGACATTTTCAGACCCTCAAGCTAACCAGAATTAGCATATTAGCTGAGGTATTTAGAGTGCTCACAACAAACAATTAGCCCTTTCACCTCTTCCACACGGATCAGCTTGAAATGCTTGGTTGCATGCAACACCATGAAACAATAATCATCTAAGAAAATGGTAAAGACCCCAGTGCTGAAAGGGACAAATTTGGGAAAAAGAGGACTCCCAGGAACAACCACAGCTTACCATGCTCTTCCTCCCATTGACATAATGATCCCCTACTACTAGAGACAGTTACTTCCATTGCAGTTTTACCCAAAAAAACTTAATGTGAAGACACACTAACGAGAACATGCATGGAGGAGCTTACAAGCTAATTTACGATGAGAACAGTCAGAAGAGTAGCAAACAAAGTGGTGGTCCTGGAGGGAAAAGGGTAGTTGTAATTATGACACAGGAATGTAATTAGAGAGACTAAAAGTGATGAAGACTTGGAGGTGCGGGTTTTACAAGAGCTTCTCCCCTTGGATATGAAGATACTGGATTATAACGAACATGACTCCACCAGAAATTACTTCACAAATCTGATACAGGGTGAACATTTAATTTTCCTAACTACAGCTTGATTTGCTCTTTTCCTGTCTTTTAATATATTCAGTGTCATCAAATTTAATGGAGATTTTATGAGGTCTTAAATATCATCCCTTAGCACTGTAATTACCGTCTGTGATTAATTCTCCTTGCCCTAGAAAGACATGCACATTTTTTAGATGGAACAGTATATACTTCAATGTTCATTTATAATTACAAGAGACATAACTGAAGAGAACAAATGAAAGGGCAGGTCTCTCACCGCACATTGTTACCAAGCTATGCTGTATTTTGGATTAATTGATCCTTGTGCTACACAAACTGTTGTAAGCCCCCCGTCATTACTGCAAATTACTTACAGAAGAATCTGTGGATTACATAAAATGAATTACAAAAAAATTCAACCTTTGATACAACCGGTAACTGCATCTAATAAAACACACTAGCATAATAAGTTCTAAAGCAGTCCAGTATCGTTTTCAACGCATCTTCAAGAGACAGATACTTAAGGGAAAAAAACATCAAAAGAGTTAAAAGCCATATAAGTCTTGTTGGATTATCTTTGCTACAGGTAAACATCTGCCACTTTGACTATAATGACACCTGAAGCAAACTGGAGCAAAGAGGAAGACATTAAGAGGCAGGTAACTGCTACACTTTGCATTGCTATTTTCTGCTGTTATACCTTCTTCAGCAATTGCCTTGTAAGCACAATTAAAAACGCATGCATTAAAAAGTAACTGGAGAGCCATTATGCACCGTAGAACCCCATCCTACCTGCAGGATGGAAAATGAAACCTGTCTTACACGCACGCTGGGTTCCCGAGATGGCTACAGGAAGACGACCTGCCGCAGGGACATTACCTGCTTGAAGGTACTCGGGCAGCAGCGTCTCCGGCAGTGTCTCTGGCAGCTGGTAACCATTCTTCCTCGCAACCACGAGGTGGAAAGCGGCACAAAACTCCGGGAGTGTCAGCGCCCCATCGCAATCCACATCGCTCAGCTCCCTGCGGGTACAACAGGCACACGTTTTCCAAGCCATTACCTCAGGGAAACATATGTGTGGAATCATGGGGGAGACAGAAATGCAACTTTGAGAAGGGATATTTTAATACAAGACAAGCATCTCTGTCATTTGCACTTGATCCTAACTTGTACGCTTGTCTTGGAGAAGACGAAGCAAGCTAATTTTCTAATACTGACCTGCCACTTTTTTCTTTTTTAATAACGTACATTTTTTGTAATACATCACACCATACAATATGATGGTATGTTTATATTACAGCACGAAATACATATCCGGTACTTCCAAGGGTGAAATTAACTTTCCAATGGTTGGAAGCACTTTTGGCCAATCCATGCAGGATCTTAAACCAGTTAAAGCAGAAAAAGTTAAGAACAGACTTCAGCAATGGTTACTTAGCACCATTGACTAGCCTCAAGAAAAGAGCTAAATTAATGCTCTTGACAAGTTTAAATGTTATTGTTAACTTCTCACTAAAGCGGTTCTCTCTTTAATTCTAGGATGCTTCTCAAACAGTAAAACTGAATGTCAGAAATTCAAGAATTCAATTTTATAAATTAACTCTTTGCAAGAATTGAGTAATATTTTATCATGAGCACATAGACTAAAACAAATAAACATATAACTTCCTACTCTTTGAAAGTATAAGCATTTTTCAAGCTGTTGAGGTTGTAGTGACAAATACTGAAACATCCCAACACAGCAACACCATCTGATAAATCACATCATCACAAAATTATAATTATTTACTAGAAAGGAATACTTTTCTTTAAATTTTGCACAGAGAACAACTTGTGTCAGCAACAGAAATAAAATGTGTTTTGTTAACATACTGGGTTAACCCATTCTTCTTAAGTAATTTTAAATTTAAATTCCAATCTTAAATTCCCCCAACACTATGTTTTTTCAGGTGTGTTTTTTTATTTTCACAACTGACAATCTGCTTTGAAAAGATTCCAGATATATTCTTTCACCTGACAGATGTTTCGGCTCTTGCAAGCTCTTCTTCTCATCTCTCTTCATAAAAGCATATATAAAAGTAAAACCTCTATCAGCATTTCTGATCAACATTTAAAACTGTTTGTTCTTCCTATCTGAGATGCAAGGATGACTCTGAATTACAAAGCACCATGTTGTTTATGAAAATATAATAGAATCCTTGTCAAATTTTATCATGTACAGTTCCATCTGCAATCGTTTCTAAGTAAGCTCATTAAAAGTAAGTGTACTGGTTCATTAGAAAAGCACTGATGAATTATGTAGTTGTACTTACTAAAAATTAGGCATTAATTAGGCCTCCTCTGACAAAACACAGTCAGAAACAAAAAACCAACAACACATCTAAAACATTCCAGAGGTGCTTCTCCTCTGTGTCATTTCATGAAAAGTGTCAGTTCATTGAGCTAATGATGCTGCTTACAATATACTTAAGAACAGCTCTCAGTTCTATTGCTGTTCAAACCTTCCCAGTCCTGCTTAGTAGGCGAAGATCTCTCCAGAAAACAAGCGTGTCAGGAAGATCAATGAGCACCCTGCTGCTTGGGCCTGAAAGTGATTCTGGAGATAAGAGTAATAATTATAATTGAAGACACTTTTCAAAATTTAACAAGAACTCTTGAATTAAGTGACTTTTAAAAAAACAGGATACACATCCCCAACACTATTACAGTACTTACCAAATGTGAGAAAGCTCTGGGATGGGCAGCTTTGATTTTGTGAAGAAATTCTTTGCCACAGAACCTGTTGGGAAACCACGCTTTATCAACCACTGGAAATTAATTCTCCAATTATTTACATTTGGTCAGGGCTGCTGCAGCAGAAGCAGCTGGTTACTTTACGTCCGAGAGACGTTCAGATTAACTGGATGCTAATATAGCTGTTGGACTATTTGTCTCTTGCTGAATAAGTGACAGAGAAAGCCAGACAGAGCTGTTGACCTCATTTCCCCATTCCCTCCATATAGAAAAAAATAAATAAAGGAAAATACACTTTAGCACTAGTGATTCTAACCAGCATAATTAGTATGTCACCAATGATGAAGTAACAGACACAAATGGCTCTGCTTCACCCAGAAACCATGCGTGTGGCAGTACAGTGCTGTACTGTCTGCACTGCTCTCCCAAGACGCTGCTTCAACCATGACTTTTCCCTGCAGTGGCTCAAATTTTATGAAAAAAAAAAAAGAAAAAACCCAGGAGATTCAGATAGCACAGAGCTACTGTCCTGCTGCAGGCAGTCTCACTAACCCTGCCACAACAACCCTTCTCATTCTTCTCCTAGCTAGTAAATCCATTAATTCACCATCTCATACACAGAGACTATAGAGGTAGCACAAGATCCCTGTACCCTGGAAGCCCTTCCTGGATACAGGCTTACAAAATGTAAGGCAACGTAATGCAGAGACTTCTAAGGTCTATACCACTCTTCCCCTTGCGCATTCAGGTCAGATCACCCGCTGCAGGGCGTAAGAAAAGCTGTAACTGGGGCAGGTCCGAGACACACCTAGCGCAGCACGTCCTCTCCAACGCTGGATGCCAAGAGAGGACTATGTGACCATGACAAAGCCACATGATAATAATGTAGCTCCAGAATATCCCCCAACCTCTGACCACCTACGATTCAGGAACTTTCTCGATCAGGGGTAGCACTTAAATATTCAATAACTTCTGACAGATTTTTCAATCACAGATTTCTCATATAACTTCTTAAACCTGGACAAACCTCTAGCATCTCTATCAAGGATGCTACAAGGATTTCTACAGCTTAATTATTTTAGGATGTTGTGGAAGCTCAAATTTATCATTTATAAACAGTAATTTTGGATATGCAAGGACTGCCTGAGAACCTTGCTCAATATAAAGGCAAATACACAGCTACCTGAAAGGCTGCATATGCATATATACACACATATACAGTTACAGACATATGTAAGTCTGTGAGGAAATACAATGTTGTTGAACTACCATTTTCTCTTTCAAGCAAATTACATGAAGGAAACTTGACAGAGGCAAAGAACTGATGAAGCACTAACTTCTGCCAATAGGAGGTAATTTATTTAAACTTTTGGCTGGACCCAAACCTCCTGAACCACAGTAATACAGCAGGGCTCAGTAAAACCACCTCAATTTAAAACCTGTGACGTCTTCCTTGCCAGACCAACTGTCTGTACCCACAGTGACTCCTCTCACGAGCAGCCTGATTCTCCTATTCTGGACGGAAATGCAATCTCAATACGCTGTTAACAATACTTTTACCATGTGTGTGCTCTCCAGGATTTGCTTTTAATCACCTAAGGGTCAAAATCTCAGCCCCTCAGGCTTGACCACACAGGACAGTTAACTGTATGCTTCACTTTCATCACATGGACGCTGCCACATTTCTGCTGGGAAAGCAAGCACAACCCTAAGGGGTTTTTCAGCTCAATATACACTGCAGGTGTGACTCACAAATATAGTGGATCAAATACAGAGAGCTCATTTTAATTTTCACTGAATCGCCAACACTTCTCGCTTAGATGTAGTTATTCTTCTAAAATCAGGATATTTAGGAAAAAACATAATGGCCACAGTATTGGTTTGCTCTTTGAGTTGTCTGCCTTTAAAAAGAAAACGCAATCAACTCTTTCTCATAAACACACTCCAGAGAGAAAAAAAGAATGAATTTATCTACCTAACACTTCTCACCTCTCAGTCTGGTCCCTCTACTCAACACACAGAGTGTTTGGTAAAAATTACCCGAAATAAAGGAGTTCAGATCAGGCTGCAGGGACCTGAACTGGTTGATGTAGTAGTCTCGCTGCTCCTCCGTTATCCTCCAAGGGTCATCCGAGTAGTGGGTGCTGCTGTCCTGCTGCTCCCGCTCCGCTGAAAGAGACTGAAGGGAGAGACACTGGCACCAGCGCAGGCGAGGGGCCAGAAGGGCGCCAGGAACCTCAAGAAACCACATTCACTCTCTTCTATTAGCAAACATGTATTTTAGAAAGACGAGAAGCAGAAATAGCCACGCTGATTACCGTGCCACTACTTACCTGTCAAAGCTGAGGTTAATATTAGGTATCTTTACCCAGGCAATTAAAGAAGTTTTACATGACCAAAGCTAAAAGAAAAAGGAAATCTTACTACTGCTGACCGCAAAAACGAAAGTCCAAGTCATACCTTATTACCTCTGGATTCGTTTTGGGGGTTCATTTTAGCTGCCATGCATTATAACCCTGAACTGCACACTGTACACCTGAAACAGATGGAACCAGTAAAGGACCTAAAGCTGTATTTATGCAGCACAGTGCATGAAAAACAATTTAGCTTTGCTAAGAAACTATCTATTTAGTCTAGGAGTGGTGCTGTAACTACGGAGCTATACCACTTTTGGACCCTCTGCTCACCCAGGTAACTCGGCACACGTTACGCCAAGCCAGGGTGACACGCAAACCTCTAGAGACCTCCTCAACCTTCTGTCACTTCCCACGGTTTAGGTAAAAATCCTGCTTTGGGAGAAAGAATATTCTGGAGGAGGAGGACATTTTATTCATTGATGTCTTTGCCTTCTGATTGACTTGTTTAAGGGAGGCTCGGTGGTGGTGTCTAGAAGAGGGCTGCTGGTACAATTAGTGCCTTTGTTAAACTGGAATGACTTAGTATTCAAGTTTTAGGCCTGGATGACAACACTCTTAAAGAGGAAGGGCAAGAATGAACAATAAGCAGGCTCCAATCAGCTCCGAAACCCTTTCTCTGACATACCTGTCCATTTCCTAAGAATCAAACGCAAAACGTCGGTTCTGAAATACATCAAAAGATCCCTAAAACAGGCAACATCATAAAGCTGTAAATTAATTTTCAAAGTGCTACACAAATGCACCCAATTTCATTTCAAGTTAGCACAAATTATGTGACACTATCTGTAGATCTTTTCTTGAGGCTCTGGTGACATTTTGTTATGGGCATGGGGTGCTAAACACTCGGGAAAACCTACAGAGTCTCTGAGTCTTACTTATTTAGGAAAAGCTCTCCCTTAGGAGAGTTTTGCCCTTCCTTAGGACAAACTACCTGTTTGCATAATGAATGCACAGCAGGCATACTGGAACATCGGAAAGATCTGCTTTTGCAACCAGCAGGAAAACATAGGACCCATCTCATAAAAGCAAACAAATGTCCAGAAATTCATTTATTCTGTTTGAGATGTGATTTAACCAACTGGGGTGAAAAAACAGAATACGCAGAATATTATGCCATAAATTCTGTGCATGTGTTACAGACGGCATTCTAAATCAAGCAGGAATCTCTGTGAAACCTCACATATTTTAAATGAAAATGTTTTACTTTTGCTAGGATAACCTCAATTTTTTTTTTACTTTTGAACTGAAGATCTCAGTCTAGTTTTCCTATCTATGCTATTTGGTGCTTCTCATTCTACTTAGCTTCAGCAATTTAATTAATTGGATTATTTATTTTAATTTCTCCTTCCCATCAGCTTTTTCTTTTTCTTTTTCATATACTAAAAAAGCACACTTCAGCCTCTAGTCTAAAAACACCATGGAGAACACTTTTTACTTTTGGGTGTTGGGCAGAAAGGCAGAATTCTTCTGCCTTTGTTTTTTTTTTTTCAAATTCCTCTATTGTTTTATTAGTAGTACTACTAAAGAAAAACATGCAATTCATTACCCGATTAAGAGTTGAACAGGCGAGGGCAGGTTTGGCTCCATAATTCCCTGATGACGGTCCTTCTTGCTGGTGAGTAGAGTGTCTGACTTCATAAGGAGCTATGGACATTTAAAATAAAGTATACAAATGAAAGGATAATCAAAAAGATTCTACTAGGCTAAAGGAAATAATTAAATACTGCAAGGTCAAGAATCTAGCTTGTGAACCTAGTATCACAGTATCAAAGTCCATTTTGTCTTCTTCACAAAATTCCAGCCACATATTTGTCTTTCACATTACATCACTCTTCCTGAGACATTACTGATAGAAACTGTCAGTTATATATTATTATATATTACTAGATAACAGAAATCATTGTTCGTCATGTTAAAATATATAATTATATAGCCTGTTTACCTATTTATACATTTTATATACTTATAGCCATATATAGCAAAAGAATGCATTACAAATAAGAAGAAATAATTCAACTGAGCTGCAAAAAAATATGCTTTGACAATGCTATCAAACAGTAAATCGCTAATTTTCCATATACTCTTCTTCCCCCTTCCCTAATTTCTGTTGAAAATCAAAACACAGGACTCACCACTTTGCATTATTTGGAGTAAAGTTAGTAAAAAAAAGTAACAATTACTACTTCTTTTGCTAAAATAAGTCACTTGTATTCCACCGCAGCAAATATAGTAAGCAGTGACATAACAGCACGTTTAAGAACAATGTTTTAAAAATAGGTCAAGTACGCAAACACAAAGGCAACTCACTTGCAAACCCTTACACAGCTGAGAACTTCTGCAGCCAATGTATTTAAAATGTACCACTACAAAGACAGTCTGCATTAGACAGACAGAACTTAAAAGACTCTTGATGAAAAGTGAGACCAAGAAATCTTAAAAATTTTGAGCTGAGCTTAAAAATTATACCCCTAACCCCCTTGCTTTCCTGAGTGGTCTTATCCTGTATTGGTATCTACCTTTATTCCTGTACAAGTAACTTCTAATTTCAGAAAAAAACATGGGAAGGAAGTTGAAGTGGGAAACATACAGACGCCCTTGGAGAGGAGATTTAGGCACAGGGCCACACTGCTGTGTGTTTGCTACCAAGAAAAACTTCTAAAACTATCAAGAAAAAAAAGAGTATATAGTCATGGTTGGAATGCGAAGGGCTGCCCTTGAAGACATGCTGTCCAATTTCAGGGTCAGACTTGCAGTGCAGGACAGCCCACCCAGCTCAGTGCTGCGGCGCTAGCACCTCTTGCACGTACACTAATATGGTGGGCTTCAGACCTACCTTTTCGAATGCTCTTCAGAAAACTGGAAGGTTCCTAATCTTAAAGGCCAGGAAGAACCAGTAGGTCACTGAACCTGGCACTTGGTACAGCACGGGCCATAAAATGTTACCCACTTACTGCCACTGAGAACACGTTTGGCTGAAGTATCCCCAGTGGGACTGAAATAGGAGAGATTCCCTTTCTACAGCATAGGAGAAATTCCCTTTCTGGAAAATAACTATGGTGTTCTACACCTCTAGGATTTTATCACCTTAAAAATTCAAGCAGTTGAATAATTCATTTTAGAAGAAGTTGACAGCTGGATTGGACACTGCTGTCTCTACTCACTCTGCACAGCTGCTGACTCCATGAGAAATTTCACTGAAGTGACGTTTGCAACCAAATTCAGAGGGGGGAAAAAAAACCCAACACCCAAAATACCCCCCTCCATAGCACTGACAGATCTGGGACAGAGTCCCAGAAAACAGCAGAGCACCTGACAGGTAACACCGTCGGCTGCTCCCAATGACTGCCTTCTGCCCGGCTCTTCAGCGTGTGGGCTATCTGCCACATGTCTTCTTCACTGGAGCAGAACACACGTCATACCAGAAGACAACCTCGCTAGTGTTGGTTATTTCAGAAGTCCACGATCACTGTTTTGATCAGTTATGCCAAGGGTGAGGTGGGTAAAAATCCCATCGCTAAACAAACAGCAGTTTACCTAACAGGCAAATGAATGCCTGTGACTCAGTACTGGTATGATTTTCATGTGGAGGCCACTTGATAGGTTGAACACATTCTTATCATGGCTGTAGTGAGTTTCAAAAAATTGTAATAGCTCTGTTTTTTCACTCATTTGTAAACGAGGACAACAGCTAAAGGACTAGCATGCTCCACTCCTCACTCACTGCAAACACACTAACTGAAAGCAGGAGGGATGATGGAGGGATGGTATACACCAATGCCTACTATTGCCACCATCTTGGTCACCAGATGTTGCAATTAGGAGAGCACAGGCAATTTACTATTAACAGGAGCTTGTAAAGCCTTAGTAAAACTGCCTTCTGCCCTGCTACCCCCTTACTAAATTCAGAATGTTTTGCCACCTACTCTAATGGCAGTGAGATCAAGGACAGAGCATCTATGTAGTGCCTTATTTTGGTCTGTTTTGCCTAAGTTACACTGTGGGACTGTTTTTATATTCATGTCCCATTGTTATTTCCATTACGAAACCACAGAGATTATTATCTTTTCCTGCAAAGGAAGGTTCACTACCAATCTGAAAGCTAATATAGCAGCAACTGAAATCAGGAGGGGGCTTTTCTTCCCTCTAATGAAACCAACAGCATCATGCACTCTGAAAATACTCACAAACACTCTGTCACTGGGATATATTGCACATAGTCTTGTCAGAGATCAGGTATCAGCATTTATCTGTGAGCAGTGACACATAAGTCTAACTTTACTAACTAAATTTACCAGAAAGCAAAAAGGATTGAACAATCAAAATAAAATTAGATGATTGAATCGTTTTCCAAAATACAGGTCTAATTAAACGTTAAAATCATTAGGCTGATTGTCAGTTGCATTTGAAATTTGGATGCTTCCGAGAAGAAACAAAAAAGAATTGAATACAGGGTGCACATCCCAGTTTCTATCCTACCTCCATGCTGCTGCTCCAGCCCACTTCTTGATTTACCATATCCATAACTTAAGGGTATTCTCTGGTAAGTAGATGGAGAAGCAGGAGGTGAGCAGACTGGAGACATCGGTGGAGACTTGGGTTCCTATTCCAAAAACACACCAACACAAAATGGAATTCTGAGATGACAGCAGATGACAGTCTACAACCAAGTAATCCTCCATGGCAATCTGAACGCATACAGCATGACAGACAAAGAAAAGGCAAACGCTGTAGTTCCCTGAGGCCCTTTATTTCCAGGAAAAGGCTCCTTAAAAAAAAAACGGAAGTTGGTAAAGACAGAATTTGGTATTGAGCCTTCTAGGCGTAAAGCATGGCAATGCCATAGCAAAGCTTTACAATGAACAGCTTAAGGTATTTTACTTCCAAAAGATGCCTGAAGAAGTATATGTAGAATGCTTAATGTGAGTGGGTATCTTTGAATTTACATAACACATTTAGTTAGAGTGAGTGCATTTTTTGTGGGAGAGCATTTTTCATATAAAATACTTACAAAAAACTAAAATAGATCTCCGAATTGGTATTTTAAGCACTCTGTGGATTGGTAGGTGTTACTGGGTATCTATCCTACAGCGTTCTCTTTACCTTGACTTACAGATTGTTTAAGAAGAGGATGTGATCCTGAAACAGTTCCCTGTGTAAAAAGGAAAATATAACACAACACAGGTAACCTAGATGGAGCCAGGGGTTTGAGGGCAGCGTTCTGCTTCAGTGTCAGTACACACAGGCAGATAGGCATACATGCTATTCTTCCTCATCCTGTTATTCCACCCGTGTATCTTGTCATCAGCTCATTCCTGTTGGTTGACCTCAGGCTGGGAACGCCGTTATTCACGCCAACACACTGTGTGATAAATGTGTGTGCATGTTATGGGAAGATAAAGCGCCTGCCACCAGGCATTTACAAAGTGACCTGATACGGTACCAGAAGAGAAGGTGTCAGGCCAGGGGAAAATTATGAAAATCAAGGTTGCACTGTGAAGCCACTTGTATCTGAATAAGCGCTCTCAACTCTCCTAAACACAGGTAATACAAATCTCCCTTAGACAGCTTTATTAAGTTGACAACTCAGAACAACAGACGCTGGGACGATGTTTCACTGAGGACAAAAGAAAAGCAGATTTCTTCTGGACTACTCCTGGGGGAGACTAGAATGTAAGAAAACCTGGTGGCCTCATCCCACCCAGAAATAGTGCCTCGTGATTCAACACCTCTTCTCCAATTGAATATTTCTGTAGGACTAAGGATCATACTGGCCATGAGAAATCGCTCGCTTTCCTGTTCTGTTTCACAGACAGATTTCTATTTGCTGCTCCTCCCCTAGTCCTCGCCAAGAAACAGCGCTGGGCTAAGTAGGAGGACAACACTGAAAGAACTTACACAGAATATTACAGGGCTGACAGCTTTATACAAGCTTATATAGAGAAATTCCCTTCAGGGATGCAACTGGGATGCATCAAAATCAGAACACAGCCCCGATGAGGATTATTTGCATGCCAGGAGTTCATCTTCTGTCTAGTACTGCAAAACTGAGTAAGTCCACGTGAGTGTAATCATTTACAGGACTGGACCCAAAAGGAGGATGCATAACGACATATGGGCCTGAAGGAGATGGTCTTGTTACCTGTTTGTCCCCTTCATCTGTTCTTTTGTAGGAATTTTTTTCCAAGGATGCATGTGGAACCTGAAATTTAACTCCGTGGAGTTCTGCTGGAGTCCCATAACGTACTTCACTGTCATTCTTCAGCGCCATAAACCGCGGCAGAGGCAATTCTTCATTAAGAGAGAGAAAAATTCAATTGAGACTACAGAACATTAGAAGTACTTTAAGCAGTATCGTCTTGTAAAACCAATTAAAAGTTTATCTATAAAAGAGTACTATTTATATTTTGTAACGTTTATAAGTGTGGAACTCCTGTGATTATTTTATGTCTTAATAAAAATGTGAATGCTACACAAAGCTACATTCACTCGCTTAGTATATAATCTCTCCATGCAGAGAGAAAGAAATAAGCCTTGTGCACATTATTAAAGCAAGCAGCAAACTCATTTCCTGCCTTCAAAACGTTGTCTGTAATGAAAAGAATAGTTTCCCACAGAAACTGTGGGACTGATGAATTAATCAGTCAGGATCACAGTATCCTCAAGGCTGCCATCATAAAAGGAACAAATTAAAAATGGTAGGGTTCAGAGATCATGCCAAGGCCTGGTGAAACGACCGTGTCAAAAGGTCCCATGTTGCTTCTGCTCTGCAGACCAGAAAAGCGACACTTTGTCACTCTTTAAGACGATTCACAATTATTTTGAAGAAACACCATTTATTTTTGTGCACAGTCACCATGAAAGATCAATACAACTAAAATTAACAGAACGCTCAAAACTGAGCAAAGCCATACATCACCTCTGTAATCATTTACACCTACAGCTACTACCAGGAAGAAAAAGAAATCAGAGTTTGGTGCATATTACTCACCCCACTCTAAAGGCACTCATACATTTAAAGAGAAAATGTAATTAATACTGGAAGCGTTTCAGTAACAGTAAGTAAGCAGGATATCAATACAAGGACTGCAAGTACCCTTCTTCACTCAAATTTGTGGATTATTTCCAGATGCTGGACTTGTAAAATATACACAGTAAATCTCAGTTCAGGTTTCCAATTTAGTTTGTTGAGTTTTGTTGTTGGTTGTTTTTTTTTTTTTTCAAATTAACATCCTTAAGAAGGACGGCAATGCAAGAGCGAGCGTACAAGTTGTCTGTAAGGAAAACTGACAGACAAATCCAGGCCGCCCTGCTTCGCCCCTGGTTTAAACTCCCCTGCCAGTGAGGCACTGAACCAAACCGTGGCAGCTGCATCTGATCCCCTCCACTTGGTCGGGAGCTCTGCACCGTGGGAGCTCAGCTCACACAGGTCTGCTTGTGCCCGCCAGCCCGGTTTCCCCCTCCGGGACGGGGCAGACCTGGGAACCCCCTTCCCGTGCCTTGTAACATAGGTGAATTGTACATTTCGTTGCCCTTAGCAGGGACAGCAGAGCAGAAACTGCCCTGGGAGCAGTGACCCGATTGCAAGGCTATGCATAGGTCCTGCCTTCCCTACCTCCTCTCCGATCTCATGGCTGGTTGCATCGCTGCCTTCAGCGGGATGGTGGCAAGCACTCTTGCCCAGAGCACAGCCTCACGACACAGTTCAAACGCCTGGTTGGGATATGGGAGCTAAGGGTTCAAACTGTCCAGGCTCAAGCCCAAGTGAAAATCCACATGTTCTGAAGCCTGAGCCCTGCTGAGGCAGCGCATGCATCACCAAGGCAGAGCACACATCACCAAGGCAAGAACATCGAGTTCCTTCCATTTAGTCGCTATCAAGGTTTCGCAGCTAGAAGGGACCTGCTTTCTCTCTTCGCCACTTGAGTTTGATAAGCCTCTTTTAAGAAGCATTTTTCTCCATCAAAAATGGTACATTTAATATTACTGTCAACTCATTGGGAAGAACAAAGCTGTTTTAAATTACATCTAATACACATTTTCATACCTACTGATAGGAAGCATTATGATTTTGTCACCTTTACCCATTTATTTCAGTGGGATTATTTGCTAAAACAGATGAGTGTTGCAAGCTGCCCTGCACACAGGGACCCCTGACCTACCCACGTCCCCCGCAACAGGCCTCCACTGAAGCAGCTATCAGCTCCCACTCTGCACAGCTATCAAGATTAGAGGCTGAAGGTGAGAGAGAAACGCATCCCTAGCTCTGATCAGCTGTCATTCGTGCCATTCCTTTGGTAATGCCTTTTCCAGAGGGGGATGTCATCTCAGTTTTGCCATACATGTAATTCACTGCAATTTTCTACCAGTCACTTCGAGAATGTAGCATTACCTTCTACTCTTTCTCTGCTCCTCAAAATACAATTGTTTCATAGACACGTTAGAAGAAAAGTGTACCACCACAGAGAGCTGACAAGCATTAAAGAAAGTGAAAAACAAGTGCATAGCGCTGCAAGCAAAATTTGCTGCTTACCATTCTTAATGCTCTCAATCCGTACTGGGAACCCTGACTGCGCTGCCGCAATTAACTTCAAAGCGATATAAAATTGAGCAGGACCAAAATAACCCACGCGCTTGGCTCCACAAACTTCTGTAATCTAAGAGAGAAGAGACACATTGTTGGTTAAATGCATTTCACTCTTCCAGGAATGTAAACACCTCTACGTAAAAAAAGAAAAAATTCTTTAAAAATGCAAAACACTTGTTGTATTTAGAGTTTTCTATTAAACATATTTGTATCAACTCAGGACGTTGCTGTGTGATCGCATTCCGCTTAGTATATATCTGAGATAGGTAGTTATTTATTATCCTTTTCAGAAGCATTGCTGGTTAACATTGCTATCGTAAAACAATTTATGGGTTTATTAAAATCATTTATGGGTTTATTAAAATCATACTACATATGATTTTAATAGCAGGTGAAATGATAAATTAAGTATGCTGTCCAGTAAAACATTTCCATCACAGAAGCTATGGTATTCACAGAAAATTGTACTTAATATTAGTCCTTACAACAACAGTTCAAACAATTACTGTAACTGGAACATAAACGCAACGTAAGAAATACCCCACACACTGCCTGAGCAGAACACTTTTCTTTGTGAAAAATTAACACAGCCTCAGCACTGAAGCTTAATTTCTATATATACTTCACTGTTTGCTGTTTGCTTCACTCAGCCACCTCTATGAAGCAAACAGCTCCATGTTCACACGCTCAGACAACAGCTAAACAAACAGCAGCTATCAGCAGGTTTGAATCACAGGCGCTAATTCTCCCATGCATGAAGCTCCCAGATGTTCACAAACAAACCTCAGCCAGGTGTTGAGGTTAGAACAAAACCCCATTTCCCCCAGATGTAAAGGGAAGCCCCAAATTGTTTTCCTGAAAATACACCTAGATTAGCAATGTCTCCTGGCTGGCGAGGTTCATTGCCTGCATGCAAGACGACAGTAGAGCTGTGCTGGTTCTTCATGGGTAAGTGCTGCTCTCCAGAAAACCCCATCCGTGGATCGCTCCCAAGCTACAACAGCATGACAGAAACTATTCCCATGTCACATGTATAAACAAATAGCACAAACAAATAGTCTATTTTTTCTAATTTATATTACACACACACACACACACACACACATACACACACAGAGTGGCAAAATGTCAGGTGAAAGAGTTACTGAAAAAACAAATGTTTTGGAATGGCAATTCTTAACTAATCAAAGAAAATTATCTTCAAGCGAAGTCTGTCTTCTCTGGATGTGGCTTCTGCTTTGACTGAATGAGCTCTGGCTTCCTTCTCTTCCTGCAAGTTTCAGAGATGCATGGCTTAATTCCTTGATCACAAGATGTATCAAGCAACTTTCTTTTCTCTTAGTGCTTGATGAAAAGAGAGATTGATTCTCTGTATGAGGACAGCTTCAATTAACCAGCAGCATTTGCCATTCCCTTTCCTCTACATCTTTTTTCTGAAGTCACTCTGGCCTTTTTTTTTTTTTTTTTTTTTGTTCCCCCACAGCCCGTCACTGGCCTTACTTCTTTTATTTTCCGATGGGAACGCAGGGCCCTCGGCATGTGCCCAAGACGGATGGTACCGAAGCATGGTTAAAAATGGGAGTGTGCCAGGGAGGAAGGAACAGGCGGAGGGGAACTTCTTGGAGGAGAGCTGCGCCCCGTCCGGGCTGCGGAAAGGAGCCAAGCGCATCGCATTCCCCTCGGCGGATGGCACTGTGCAGACCCCCGTGTTGCAGAGGGCTCCCCACTGCCACAGTGAGCAACGCTGCCCACGGTAGGGTCCCGCTGCACCAGCGGGCCCCCCAACAGCAGCCTACC
>NW_009219177.1:0-448 GCF_000690835.1 Fulmarus glacialis
TGCTGGCTGGGGTTAAACCATGACACTTACTTCATAGGCCAAACCCCTGTCTTTGGCAAAAATTCTTCTTTCTCCTTGAGCTGAACCATAAAAATCCCAAATCAAAATCATAGAATCACAGAATCATGTAGGTTGGAAAAGACCCTTAAGATTATTGAGTCCAACCATTAATCTAACATTGCCAAGTCCACCACTAAACCATGTCCCTAAGCGCCTCATCTACACATCTTTTAAATGCCTCCAGGGATGGTGACCCAACCACTTCCCTGGGCAGCCTGTTCCAAGGCCTGACCACTCTTTCAGTAAAGAAATGTTTCCTAATATCCAATTTAAACCTCCCTTGGCGCAACTTGACGCCATTTCCTCTCGTCCTATCGCTTGTTACTTGGGAGAAGAGACCAACCCCCGCCTCGCTACAACCTCCTTTCAGGTAGTTGTAGAGTGCGAT
>NW_009219177.1:516-1405 GCF_000690835.1 Fulmarus glacialis
AGACCCTTCACCAGCTTCGTTGCCCTTCTCTGGACACGCTCCAGCACCTCAATGTCCTTCTTGGAGTGAGGGGCCCAAAACTGAACACAGGATTCGAGGTGCGGCCTCACCAGGGCCAAGTACAGGGGCACGATCACCTCCCTGCTCCTGCTGGCCACGCTATTTCTGATGCAGGCCAGGATGCCCTTGGCCTTCTTGGCCACCTGGGCACTCTGCCGGCTCATGTTCAGCCAGCTGGCTCCCCTCCCTCGGGGAAGCCTGGTCCCACTGCAGCTGGCCTGTCTGGTGTCTTTAATTTGAGTTTCCAGGAACTTTGTTTTCTTAAAGCACAGGAAGCTTTCCTAACCATAGGCCTTACATATACCTACATGTATCACGCAAAACAGAGAAAGGGCCTGAAAACCTGCGAGGCTAAACAGCAAGGCTTGAATGCCATTTCCTTTCACAGAAGCGTTCCTGAGCATGTCTGGGGACTCTTGTTTTTACTACAAGAAGTTATTTTCAGTGGTAAAAAAAGTGCCATTTTGAAGCAAACTATGTCATCTGACCCACTTAGTGGATGAGGGAAAGGCTGTGGATGTTGTTTACCTGGACTTTAGTAAAGTCTTTGACACCTTTTCCCACAGCATTCTCCTGGAGAAACTGACTGCTCATGGCTTGGACGGGCGTACTCTTCACTGGGTAAAAAACTGGCTGGACGGCCGAGCCCAGAGAGTTGTGGTGAACGGAGTTAAATCCAGTTGGTGCCCGGTCACGAGTGGTGTTCCCCAGGGCTCAGTTTTGGGGCCGGTCCTCTTCAATATCTTTATCAACGATCTGGATGAGGGGATCGAGTGTTCCCTCAGTAAGTTTGCAGATGACACCAAGTTGGGTGGGAGTGTTGATCTGC
>NW_009219177.1:1551-6386 GCF_000690835.1 Fulmarus glacialis
CTACAGGCGTGGGGAAGAGTGGCTGGAAAGCTGCCCAGAGGAAAAGGACCTGGGGGTGGCCTCCAGGAGAAGCCAGTGCACCTTCAGCTTCTGCTAAGCTGGTCCAGGTTGTCCTGATTAAGCACAGTTTAGCTAACAGATTCCCAGCTCCAGCCTACTGCTATCTCACATCCACCTCTGAAGAGGGAACACAAAGCTTCTCTATCTCGCCAGGGTGCACAGGCTTCTTCCTCCACAAACATCACAGCAGCAGGGGCCGCCCAGCAGGAAAACGTGAAGAACCAGCTTTCTCAGGAGACAAGCTTCCCACTTCTTTATTCCCACAAACAATAAAAGTCGCTGATAAAGCTAAGGAAAATAGTCACAGTTCTGCATGAAATACGGCCTGGTATGTAATTAGCAAAGCAAGAGAAAGCATTCAAAACCAAATGTATTCAAATCAGCTCAGCCACCTCCAGCAATGTTCCAGCAAGAAGCATGCAGAACAAGGCCTGGCCTCCTTTTCAGCCTAGATGATTCAAGGTTTCCAATGTTTCTAGAAGTGCAAATTTCTCTTGACAGCCATAAATTCATTTAAAGAGTGATGACAATTAAAGAAACGTACTCTGTCACACTGCAGGGTTTTATTTTACTTGATAATGCGCTGATATATATATATACACACACAAGAATGAAAAGCATATTTTGACATTTAAAGACATCCTAGTTTGTCTGTGCCACACAGCCCAAGCTGTCAGGAGAAATGTGGGAGTGCTGCAAAGTTTTTAGATAACAACAACTTCTAATTAAGAGATGAAGTTGAATTTTTACCAAATTAGAGCACGCACAGCTTCTCTTACACGAACACAAAAATTAAAAACATTTGGCTAACACTCATTTTTCTGTCCAGTCACTTCCACAAAGCTGCAACTGTGACTGACTGCAGGCTTTTCCTCTCCAGAACAACAGTCTACTTTGCAGGCTAAAGCACCAGTCTGAGATTCAGATGATTATGATTCAAACCCTGGTTCTCACACAAGCCTCTTCTCTAACTTTGGGTAAATCATTTAACTGACACTTACTCTGCTTCCAATCCAATCTGTAAAGTCAGGATAATTCTATTTCCTTTTCTTACACTTTGGCAACAGGGTAGGATAGCTTGGATACCAGAAATTATCTTGGGCAGCACATAGCTCTCTGGAGGCTAATTTCACCATCCACAAAGAGTAACTGGCGTTTTTTGAAGCTGCCTGCGCTTTTGTGGACTTCTAGTGATGCTCATTCTCCTCACCTGCTAAGATGACCATCATGAATGGATGGCTCTGATCTTAAGAATTATCAGTGTACATATTAATACCCTTACCAAACTTGTATGAAACTTCTGTAGGAGGAAAGCTGTGGACCTTTCTTCCAAGGTACATTCTCCAAGGACACAAGATGGAGGAGGAGCATGGTTCTGTAATATGGATTAGAGACCATGCACTACAACCACATTTCTTAAACTGGAAGCATGACGTACGTGTCTGATGAGAGTATGACAAGAGGAACATTTGAAAAGCATCGAGATAATCCCATGCCTGTACAGCTGCAAGAATATAATGGCTGGCGAGGGTAGTTATCACTTGCCTGCCCCCCCGAGACAGCACCTGCAGGACCCTACACAGCTATGGACCATTCCACTCCCTGCAACGGGAAGGAGAGAAATATTGCTAGCGGCGGTCATGACTGACTATTCCTGTCAGCTACCATCATCTCCAGTAGCGGCTTAGTTAGTGGGGGAAGTACAAACAGTCCTTCAGGTTATTTGCTGCACGATGGAGTAATGGGAGGGGGAAAGCAACTACAGCCATGGCCGCCTCCTCTCCCTTTTTTCTCTCCTTCTTTCTCAGTGGTGGAAGAGACAGAAAAGTAGTTGCTCCCTCCCTTTGCTCTTTCTCTTCTTTCCTTACCTCTTTTGTTTCACTTATCTTGAGAATAGCTGGTCATATATATAAATAAAAATGAGGTCAAAGCTATTACAAAAAAGATTGATTTGACCTAGAAATGTTTTGAGAAGTACTGTGTACCCAAGATGCCTGTGGAAAGTACCAGGGAAGACCAAAGACATTCATAATGGCTCTTTCCCATAGGGACACCTACAAGGAAAACATTTCCTTTGCCCTCCGTCTCTCCCCTGAAAACCAGGGAGTGAAAACCAGCAGTGTGATGCACATCTTGATACTAAAAGGGTGAACAAGTGGTACGTTTCAGTCCCAAGTGATTGCCAGCATACAGAATAAAGAAGAGGAGTCACAACCACACCAAATGCATAATTACTGAGGGATTGATTTCCCTATATAAAGGAAAAGAGACTTTCTCCAAAGTAATTCCCTCCAAGAATTTATACAGACATTGGCAACTTCTGCAGTCTCACCCATTAAGTACAGAATTTTTGTTGCAGGGGATTCTGTGGGGTGGTTTTTTGTTTGGTTCATTGGTTTTGGTTTTGTTTGGGGGTTGTTGGTTTTGTTTTTAAGGATGACATTTACTGATACTGATACCTTACAGTGTTACAAAAATAGCTTGGGCTTCAAGCCACAGCACAAGAGAGGTGCAGGGATTTGGGTTTTAAATGCATGTTTCAGCACTTGCAATAAACTGACTCCTGAATTAGGTGGTTTACAAGGCTTAGGATGCTGGCAGAAACCCCCTAAAGGAATTAAACTATAGGAAATTCATCCGTCAGTTGTTCTGCTATTTGTCTAAGGGCACTATGAGGCTGTCCTAAGTCCCTGCTCCTTCATTAACGTCCCTATGCTGCAACTTAGCACCTTAATTATGCACATATAAATGTCTGTGGGGCCATGTGATAAACTGGGTCACCTAAAGATCAAAAGACCCCTTCCCCTTTCTGCCATGTTTCTGACTCTCCATCATTTCGATGTTCTACTTTCCTGGCGCAGCCCCATTTACAGTCACATTGACACAACTGGTAGGGCAGCAAACAGCAGTGTAAGGCAGGTAAGTGCTCAGGTTGGCTTCTTTGCCGATACCGGTATTTATCACAGCTTTCAGAATTCAGAGTTGTCTGAAGCCACCTGAATACAGCAACACTTTTGTAAATCAGGAGCCACAGTCGAACCTGCAGACAGTGATTTCATCCCACAGAAACCGTACAGCATTTTCAGGAGAGGTGATTTTCACCTCACAAACTCTGCAGCCAGAGAAGATAAAGCTTAGAAAAAGTCTGGAGAGTGACAGCAGCGTGTCAAGAATTCTCCCCTTGTCTCTCTTTAAGCCAGCAGAAAGTAACAAAGCTCTCTTTTGTCAGCCTTGGGTTGTCTCATTGCAAATTAGCTCTCATGAAGAGAGAAGCAAGACAAAATACCCATGGAGGGATGGGGTGGATTTGTTTTTACAATGGCTTTTGTTCCATGCGGCAATATGGAAATGCAAGATAAGGGTTTCTATTACCCAGAGGCTACGGGGTACATTGCACTCGGAGCACATGTGTAAGTCCCAGTAATGCTAACAGGCGCTGAGCATGCTCAGCAAGAGGAGAAGAGAGTCACTGCATTTTCACGGTGGTGTTTATGGACAGAAAACACTTGCTATCTACTTGTCTTCCAACAACTTCAGGGACAGTCCATTACTGCATTCACTTGGAGAAAATAAAATGGAACAGAAACACAGGTGCTAATTAGCTGAAACCATTCACATTATACCATCATTCAGCAAGTCCCCATCTGTATCAGTATTAATGCAATGCCTCAGTTGGCCCATCTGAACACAGCAAGCTGACTATATTAAGAGGTGACAAAAATTTTGGTTAAATCTCCGCAAAACATACTTTAAAAAGGACAACACTAGCAAAATAAGTAATCTGACTTGTACCAGTGATACTGCACAAGGGAGTGCAAAACTGGCTGAGAAGAACCAGGAGCATGTGTCTCCTGGGGCACAGGACAAGCATTCTCGGCTAAGGCACGAACGCATGCCTAAGATACCAGAAAGGCATGGAATAATTCCTGGATGGTTAAGAGCTTCATGTGGCATTTGCAGCAGCTCAGCCTGTCCCATGCAATATTTGATGCATGACATCAGGAAGACATTGCTCTCACCCTGCTTTAGCCCTGCGGATCTCACGTACATGTCCCTCATGCCTTCCAAATGCCAGAATAAACATCTTTTAAATGCACCCAGAGTTAGACATACATTCACTCAAACAGATCATAAAAAGTAGTCAAACTTGTAGGGCCAAGTTCTAATTAAATGTACACCGTAGGGTTACATGACCAGTCCAATGCAACTGTCTCATTTACAGTTCAAGACATTAATTTTCTTGTTCAAGGGATCATTCATTGATGATTGCATGAAAAGGGTCTCCTCCTCTAACCAACTCTGTTTATGAGGGTGATCTCTTCTTGTTCTTGGACCTCCCCTGCAACAACCTTCTCTCCGTCTAGCTCTTTCCTTCGTAATACATATAAACTTCAAATATGCTTTAGTCCCTGCCATCTTGAAAAATCCATGCCAAAACACATAAGCCACTCTGAGATCACTACAACAATTACCTAGCATTCCTTTCAAACAAATCCAGCCTAGAACATCTTGTTTATGCTCTTACAGTCAACAGGAATGACTTCTAACAATAATTTTACAACTTCTTAGTTAGGCCCTTCAGTAGCTTTGGCCATGCTCCTGCTGTTGTGCTGTTTCTTTTCACGGCTTCAGAGATACCATTCCCTGACTCCTTCTCCTAGTTCTCCGAGCGCTCCCTCAGTGCGTCCTCTACTGAACTCTCCTCATGCTCCACAGCTTTCAGCTTTCTTCTGCAGTTCCACTGGCCTCTGTCCTTTCTGTTCCTTCTCTTTCCC
>NW_009219177.1:6417-12185 GCF_000690835.1 Fulmarus glacialis
AACACAAATTCAGCTATCCTGATGACTTACAAAACGACACACCTTCTGTTCAAATGGGAAGCTCAGCTTGTTTTCTTATATTTTTATGTGTGTGTTTAGCAATTACCACGAACTCATAATGGCTAAAGCAGATATCTTAATTTTCTTCCCAAGACTCTCCTGCCCATTATCTTCTTTCCTTATGACTTGTGAACAATAACAGCATCTTCCTCTTGCACCAGCCCATAACTTGAATATCATCTTCATCCTGGAGCTCGCTCTTTATATCTTGTATCTATACCTCAGCCTGGCAGATGGTTTCCACATAGTGTCGCTAATAGGCCATCCATAGCATCCTCTCATCTGCAGAGATAAAACTCTCTTGACAAATGCAATCTTTTTCCACAACTATTTATCCAAAATGCTCCTTTCAAGGCCATTTTCCTAGACCACCCCCCGTTTGGCAATGTTACTACTTTCTGTGCAAGCCGCTGCTTATTCCCTTCTCTCTTTCACATCAATAATAAGTTATGTATCGTTGCTAAGTTTTCCAGTTTCAACTGCTGGTATGATTAGTGTATAGAATTTAAAAAAAAGTCAAACAATTCTTTCATCAAAAGCATTTCTGGCAATAGAAATGCAACTAAGTTAAGGCTGCTGTTAGTACAGAGAAGTTCTAATAAACAAGCAAACAAATCACAACAAAACTCGTTCAATCCAAGAAACCTTTCTGACATAATCTCGTCTAAGCTTTTTCTAGGACTGGGACATGGATATGAAAAAAGCAGCCAAATTATAAAAGCTAAACCAAACATACATGTGTATTATCTATCTATGTATGCCGATATATAGAGATCGATCTAAAAAATACATAGTTTTTCTCGAAAAGTATTTATTTCTACTGCTGAAGTTGAAAAATTGACAGCCCAAGGAAAAAAAACCATATAGCTTCAGTGTAGACTGTAGTCCTTCACACTACTGCAGAAACACAGGCAAATCAGGACATTAAAAGATACATCTAGGATTAAAGGACTGCTTAGACATGACATCATCCTTTGGCTTCTCCTGAGACTATCTGGAAGAGTGATGATATCACTTAATGCTTATTGCCAGAATTACTCTTACAGATACAGCACCAGTGATGGTATATATGTAAAGATGATGTAGAATTGTCCAATTCATCAGTTACACAGCAGCGTTAGATCTCTACAATACCAAGGATATGAAAAGAAGTCACAGTGGTTTTATCGTACTCTAATGGTAAAAGTTTTAAATCCAAAATACTGTCATTGATGGACCAAAAATACCAAACTTAATGCTCACACTAGAAGTTTAGCTCTGAGTTGGTAAGTAGGACCACTGTGCTTGTTTCCATTATGTTATACTTATTTTACAGCACTGCATTGTTACTGATTTCATTAGAATTACGTTAGTATAAAACTTTTATAACATACTAAAAGGATGAGAATATATTTATTTTTTCCTGGCTAAACTAAGTCATCGTTGGGAGACAATAAATACGGACCATCTTGCTGTCATTTTTGCAGCTACTTTTAAAAATCAGAGCTCCTCTTTAGAAGCATTTCCTCTGCCTACTAAAATCTTCAGTCTGCACATAAACCAGCTTAGCTGTTGAACTTGCAAGAAACATTTTGCATCATATGCACAAGGCAGTGGGAGGGGCAGAGAAACAACAGAATGAAGAAGTACTGCTCTGAAACCAAAAGCATTGCTGGCACACTCGTCAAAGGAGCAGAAATCTGAGGTTTCTGGAATAATATAACTAAATGTAGATCAGCATCTCCTAATGAGAACTCAGGAAACATGTTGCTGATAGCACATTCACAGCATTTGATGCTTTTTAATGAACGTCTGATACGAGTGGCAAAGTGTGTGTGTATTTCTATAGCATTGCTTTTCTGAGGGGCTTTGCAGTTACTTATTGCCTGATATTTATCTTATTCCTACAAAGAAGTTCTACTTAATGTTAGTTAATGTTGCTTTGTTCTACCTTAATAGCATTTTTTTATGTTCTTGAAAGGCTGACAAATACACATTTATGTTCACTAAATGCATATCTGTTTCTTTACCTACATTAATGGAAAGTTTATCTATTCTTCCATTCTTCTTCCACAATTCATTGCAAATATTCAAGGCTTCAGCAATTACTATTCAGCCCGTAAGTCCAATACACACAAAAGGAGGGCACTCTACCCTACAGGAGTCTAGGAATAACACTGTATACTTTATAAAGGACAATCTTTCATTGCAGCAATTCAAACACCCATGAAGTTCAACGGCTCTGTTTATTAACATTTTAAGATAGAAGAAAGGAGTTACAACTGACTCAAGGGAACAAGCCCTAGCTCTCAGCTTCTCAAGCAATGGATCAGACCAGCCCCTAGAAATGATTAGCCCCATTTATTCTGCAAAGCCCAATGCTGCTGCACATTAGAAAATCTAGAGGGATTTGTACGGCCTTGTGGGCCATACCCATTTTTAAGCCTCATGAAATTAAAGAACCTCCTTTATTTCACTGCAATTGCTTTACGTCTGCATAAACCCCATATCACTGAACTTTACATATCTGTTCCTGGATTTGTAAGTACCTAGCAGCTGTGGACGGACACTCTTCCTCTAGAATGTATGCTAAAGGTGGAAACCCCCGGAGACAAATAACCCAACAGGGGCTAACTTGCCCCTGTATAAATATATACATCCCATCCGGCACAATGAGCTTATTCCTCTCCTAACTTTCACCCACGCTCCCCCATGCATATCTTTTTATTGTGGCTGCTGAAAGTCCTGCTCTGCAAACTGCCTCCTTTGCTCAGATCTCTCCAGTTATGGTGGATAACAACAACAGTGCTGCTGTTCTTTACTCCCAAACCCAGCACCCTCCAGGCACGTAACAGGAGGAAATTTTTGAAACACATCCCAGGGGACATCACCAGCGAGCACAGCATGACTAATTACAGTGACTAGACTAATGGCAGAAGATTATTTCATTGAAACAAGAGGACATTTGTCACATCCTACCCACGGGGAAAGGCCCACGTCCTCTCCCCTGGGCTGCTGTTCACCTCCCCTACGCAGCTTGTGCCCTGGCACTTCTGCCTGCAAGCGTTCCTGCAGCTGCTTCCTCGGCAGAGAAGACAGAAGAACCCCTGCGAGGCCAGGGTGCTGCGAGACAGGCTGTTGAGTAGGTCCCAATTGTCAGATGTGTCATTTGCAGTAAGGTGTTGAACCAGCATCTCCTCTGAAACTCCATGGAAGACCCACCGAAGCCCCAGCAGGATACAGTACAATGGAATTAAGCGCATTTGCTGCTCCTGCCACACGCTTCCCTGTACATTCCCTATATGTAGCTATCTTCCTGGCTTCTCTTGGGTGGCCACGCTGTTTTCAAATGTTTCTTCTGCTCCAGGCAGTTCAGCTTCTCCTATTTCTGCCTGAAAATAACCCTTTTGAATATAAAGGCTTCCCAAAACACCCATTCCCCCTCAACTTTCTTTCCTTCTTTTTCACCATCTTGCTCCCATCCTGATTTCTTCACTCTCTGGATCTCTGTGAATCTCTCTCTGACTTATCCCAGTTGTTCAACATAGAATCATAGAATCATTAAGGTTGGAAAAGACCTCTAAGATCATCAAGTCCAACCGTTAACCCAACCCCACCATGCCCACTAAACCATGTCCCTAAGCGCCTCATCTACACGTCTTTTAAATACTTCCAGGGATGGTGACTCCACCACTGCCCTGGGCAGCCTGTTCCAAGGCCTGACCACTCTTTCAGTAAAGAAGTTTTTCCTAATGTCCAGTCTAAACCTCCCCTGGTGCAACTTGAGGCCATTTCCTCTCGTCCTATCGCTGGTTACTTGGGAGAAGAGACCAACCCCCACCTCGCTACAGCCTCCTTTCAGGTAGTTGTAGAGCGCGATGAGGTCTCCCCTCAGCCTCCTCTTCTCCAGGCTAAACAGCCCCAGTTCCCTCAGCCGCTCCTCATCAGACTTGTCATGGGTTGTCTCATGCTCACCTACTCCTTTGAAGTCAGACAATGACTAAACTAAATATCTGTATCTGACATCTCCTAATGCCCTCTGGCACTTAAAATTAGTAGGAGAAATGCATGTTTAGTATCGGCCTGCTCCCAAATGGTGGTAAGGCAATTGTGTTCAAATCAAAACTACCGGGGTCTGAAAAAGCTTCATCTGCCCATTCGGCCACCTTTTTTCTTACTGGTATGCTGCATCCACACAGGTCCCTCTGGGATTTGCCTTCTTTCTTTGATGAATCTCAGCTTTCTGATGGTTTATCATTTTTCCTGATAAAAATGACTGACCCAGTGTGCCCCGCTGGGTAGTTTTCCATTCCAATACATGACACTGCTCACAGCTTCCACATGAGCCCCCAGTCTGAGACCTGCACTCAAAGCATCAACCACACTCACTTAGTCTCATTCTTCCCATTTCTATAATAAATGCAAGTGTTACAGCTACAGAAGGGTTTTACGACTTTGCTTTGTAGTCTCACTTTAGCAGCATGCTAACTTTGCATGTTTACACTGTTTATTTTCTTCCAACCCAGAATGAAGAGTCATGAGTAAAAGTGAAATTATACATTCCCAGAGGGACTTTCTTTTGCTTATTACTTCCCTCTTTTAATGCATTTATTAGAGCTTCTGAATTAACAGTGGCAGATGCAGGCAAAGAAAGAAAATTTTAATTTTGCAGATAATAATGGATTACAATACATTAACATTACTGTAAAACCCACAAAGTGGAAGCACTCAAGGGATGTAGGAGCAATTAATGTACTTAGTTTATTTACCTAACTCTGACACACTGCTAGGGCACATTCAGAAGCAACTGGAACTGTGTTTACAGAGACAGAGCTATAAGGCTTCTTCAGCACCACAGACAAATACCCTGTTCAGGATTCAGGGGAACATCAGCTGCTTCAGGCAAAGGAAAATATGAAAATGTATACTGAAATAGCAACTTTAAACACATCTTCAAAACTTTAAAAACAGATCTTCTCCATTAAAAGAGTGGGCAGGGGTAAGACATTAATAAGGACATGGTATAAAGACAGTTCTGAGCTCTCAAGAGCTCCATATTTCTGGTATTCTGAGAGATATTCTGTACCAGTTACGAATAATCTCTGTTTATTAGATGCTTTTATCATTCTAAACTAAGAACTTTCAGGAAGAAATAAGCTAGAGGTAGGCATAAATGTCCACTCAAGTTAAAATAGATATATATAACAGAAGTGTGTAATTACAGGGCAAAAAAAAATCCAAACACTTAGAACCAAGGCTACCATTAAGGGTTGGGCTTTTTCAGCAGTAGTGGAAAAATTAGCAACTGCCTCATTTAAATGCAGTGTCGACGTGTAACTCTCAGAGCTGCCTCCTGCATATTTCCAATACTGATCAAAAGCCCTAACTCCTGCGCTTTGAAGACAGCCACAGCCTATGCACTGGAAACAAAAGTACCCAGCGGCACTGAGTGTCCACTTCTGTTTTATCTTAAGCGACAACCACCATCTGAAAGACAGGGCATCTTTATAACGCCCAAAATTAAGCTATTCCAAAACGTGAGATTCACATGCATGTGGAATTAAGCATGTCTAAATGAAGGCAACAATGATGCTGAGGATTTAGAGTCCTTTGTTGCAATCGAAACGGGTTAAACTAACTTCAAGTCCAGCCAGACAGCCTCTGTTCATAGCTGCAGGGATGAATATGCCATCCCATACTAGCAATGTATAGAATCATAGAATCATTAA
>NW_009219178.1:0-1897 GCF_000690835.1 Fulmarus glacialis
CGCTTTTGCCTTCGCGGGTTTTGCCGTGGACTTAAAAGGCTTTGTCAAGTTACTTGTTTGTGTCGTGTTCCAACCTGCAGAAAATGCCTGTAACATCATCCTGTTGCAATCCTAGAAATTACATGGTGACATCAGTCTACACAAGAACATGACAAATCTCAAAGCTTAAAAGGAGCCAGAAATGGAGGAAAACATTATTCTTACAGAATGTTGTATTGAGAATAATGATAAACTACGTATAAACTGCTGTGTTAAACTGTTTTTTTTTTTTTTTTCTGTGTGTATTTCAATTGCCTGTGAAGACCCATCATGCTTTGCACCTCCAAAAACTACTTCAGACTCTGTGAATTCACAATTAAATAACTTAAATTACTGGAGACAGTAATGGGATAAAGACACTTCTGGAAGTAAAGCATTGGAAAATATATTTACTGGCGTTTTTCAGTTTGAAAATACTATTGATAAGAACTGCAGCTGAAATTTATCATTGCCAAAATTAAGATAGTATTGACTGTTGTTGTCCTTCTGTTTCTTTAAACCCATGCTGGGAAATTAAATATGACATCTGAGTGGCAGGCTTTCTGACTTTTTGACAGAAATAAGTAGCCTCAACATGCCTATGAAAAACACAGTAAAAGTTTAAGCTCTAGAAATAAAAGTTATATTACTGGATCATCCTAAACTTTGGAATACAAACTTAGAGCCTTTATTTCATCTTCACTTTACTGCATCAGCATCCTGGGAATAATAAAGATTTCTGATGACATATAACATCAGAGCAATAAATAAATAAAATGCATGAGGCTAATGGAAAATAATGTCAGCAGCTCAGAAATACTAAGGTGAGCAAAGTGAGAAAATAGTTTCAGTCTGATACTGCTTTCCATGCACGCAGTAAGAATACATTCCCATTTCTTCTGGGAGTAGTATCCAGAGCACTGGTTGTCATTAGTGAACTTGCCATACACCACTCACGCTTGAACATAAATACAGGAATATCACTTTTACTTTTTTATTCCTTCTTAGGAAGGTAAATCTTTCCTTGTAGGCACACAAGGATCTCCTAAAGCTGCACATGTACGTCAGAGCCAGTATTAGGAGCTAGTTTTAATCTTTGTAAAATTCACAGTGCTAAACAGGAAATGCTGAATAAGAGGAATGAAGTGATTTTCTACGTCTCTTATTTTCAGATTTTATTTACAATTCTTTATATTGTACATGTTAAAATAGAAGCATAAGGATCTATTTGCCAGAAGGCCTTCTTTATCCATTCTTAGACTGAGAAGACTAAAAATAGGAAAACAAGTCACACAGCGAGTGAAATAACAGCATATTAGGTGCAGATGTCAAGGTGTTGACAGTGGGGGACTGCAGGGGTGGCCTCTGTTGGGAGAGGTGTTGGGAGAGAAGAAGTTGAGCCTGGGAAGGGGGGAGAGGAAAGGTGTTATTGTAATTTTCCCTTTGTTTCTCCCTACCCAAATATATTGTAATTGACAATAAATTAAATTTATTTTCCCCGAGTAGAGTCTGTAGAGCCAATGAGGGTAATTGGTAAGCAATCTCCCTGTCTTTATGTCAACACGTGACCTTTCCCATCCTATTTTCTCTCCCTGCCATGCTGAGGAGAGGGAGGGAAGGAGTGGCTGGGTGAGAATTTGGCTGTTAGCCAAGCCTAACCCACCACAAACAGTTAAAATGTCTTTGTTTTCTTGTGTATAAAATTACTCATCAGCTGTGAAATCCCTGTATGTTAACCAATAAATAACAATACATAATTAATAACTAAACTTTTTTTATTTGCATCAAATTTACTTATCATTTAACACAATGTTATTTAAATATATATTTTCTGCACTACTGAAACTTTTCCAAATATATATTTACTTTTTAAAATAAT
>NW_009219179.1:0-3201 GCF_000690835.1 Fulmarus glacialis
ATAGAAGTTCTAATAATTTCTTCATGCACCCAAGTGGATTTTCTTACACATGCCCTGGGGAGTGCACACTTGAATTTGAAAACCACTGTTTTATATTATATGTGTCAATATACTTAGTGAGTTATAGGTGGGGGGGTGTGTGTGAAGGAAAAAGAAGCAGTAGTTTCCAAAACAGCCTGCAGGATTCTGCTGAATTTAGATTCTCTGACAACATGACAACAGAAGGTCTTCCCTGCCTGAAAAATCCCACCGTAAAGCTTAAGGGGTGTGTGTGTGGGGAGCATGCCAATAGCATAACCTTTAGATGTTCAGGCAAAGGATACAAACCTAAACCTGAAATGAGTGTGTAGTATGAGCAATTTTTCTTAAGCTCTCTGGAAACTGTTTGAACCTCTGATTTCTAAATAGATGATAAAAATCTTCAGTAGTCAAAATAATATTTGAGATATCATAAAAGACTTTGTTCCCAATGTTTTACATTTAATGTTGGGTTTTATAAGGAGAGAACATGAAGTCACTGTTCATTGTGATAAGAAGCTTCATTTACGGTGTTATGAAGGATGATCTTAAACATTTCTCTTTCTTTTTACTGCAATGGGAGTTGAAGAGTTGAAAATTAAAATTACATGTTTTGAATGAATTTGCTTGTGAAAAATAACTTTGCTACTCCTCAGAAACATCTCAACAGTTTTTCAAAATCTCATGAATATTTATGTAGATTTACTCATTCTGGGAAACTGTAATTGGACCTACCATTTCATAATTATGTGATTGTGTTGAACAGCTAACATATGGTTGTTTTATTTATCTTCAGATAAAACCCCATTTTTATTCATGAAGCAGTACCAAAGTGAAAATAATTTTACTGTAAATCTCAAGTAGAGGAGCTTGCAGTCAGCTAAGTCAGTCATTTTTTTAGTGGAGCACTTAGGAGACTCATCATAATTGAGGAACTCAGCATGTGGGATACTTCAAAGTTAGTGCAAGAGAAGAATTATGATGCCTGTATATACTTCATGTTGCAGAACCTGTTTTTGTTGCTGCTGTCTAAAGGTTTCATATTGCTTCATATATGCATTACTGAAGATAGCAGCATAATATTGCTTTGCATTTGTGGTCCATAGGTCCCAGGTTGTGAGACCTCAAACTTCATGTGTCTTAGGTAGTTTTCCATGCTGTTTTCCTAGAGTGGCTTTCACAGGAAATGCTCGAGGCAGGAATGAATTCTAAATCCTTTTCGAAGAGTCCCACTGGTTTTATTCACTAAATGTATAATATATATATATAGAAAAATAGATAAATATATTAAATGAGTTCCAAAACTCTATTAAAAATGAAGACATCATTTGGAAATTTTAGAGCTACCTGTTACTTTGACTTTTATCTTCAGTAAATTAACCAAGGAAGTTCATCACTGAAAAGTACATGTAATTTAATAAAAACACAATCATATTTGAAAGAGTATCAAATCTTCTGAAGGACTGAGAAATTTTCCAGGAAGGATCAATTGTTTTTTTGAAGATCAAAGTTATATTCTGAAACTTAAGTTGGGGCAGTTTTATTTCCTAGATGATCTGAATTATACAATAGTATAATCCTTCATCTTCACCGAATCACTATGAATCTTTTATTAAGGAGAAGATGGCTTCAGGTCAGTCTCTGCATTATGGGACAGAGAACATGTTCTTGGTGTTTGCCAGCCAGTCACTGACCTCCTCAGTTAATCCCAGAATTTCCAACAGGAAGCTTCAGAGCTCAAGAATCAGGGTAACGCCAGCTGTCTCACCAGCTATCAGCCAATTAATTCTGGTGATTTTCAGGAACTGTCATGAAAAGCTGACTAGTTACCCTGTACTGTAATACACAGAGGACTATGATCTTATTTAGGTTTCAGAAAAGCTTCAGGTACAGTGTAGATTTTGGAATATTACCTACAGGAATCCTAGCTTTAAAAGTCCATTCCACCAAAGTAATAATGCACATGCTTATTTTGATTTGGGTAAAGTCTGAGACATTTTGTTATGTACCAGACATGAGCAGCAAATGCAAAAAAAAAAAAAAAGAAATGATTATTCCCCAAGCGTTACCTGTGCGCCCTTATCACAAAATAGCTCCTGTTGTCTTTGGTTTCATACTATTCGAGTAGTTTGACAGGTATTAAGCTTCTTGCAGATAAAGGTTTAATGAAGTTTAACTGTTGGATAAAAATATTCTTGTTGGTCTCCTAATTGAGGAATGTTAGGTTATGTAATAAAGCTCCTCTACACACCCACTAAGGAGCTCAGAGAGACAATGGCATGAGGAGGAACCCAAATCATAGTCTGCTGGGCTACTCCCATGCCCATCACAGGGGCCATCAGCCCATCAAAGGCCCATCTGCACAAGCCCAGAGGAGTGCAGGGATGCCCAATGGAGGTGGAGACCAGAATCAAGGACTCCCAAGGAACAAGCACCTTCTCCAGGCTCCTCCCAGGGCAGTCCCAGCAGAGCCATTAGCCCCACTCTCTGGGTGGCACACCCATCACCATGAACCATGGAACTCTCCAGATCACATCTCAGATTAAAGGGATTGCTGCCAAGGAGTGAGACACATTCTGGGCTGCACAGGAAAAGCAGCTTGGGATGGCACAGGACTTCGTTTGGAATGTTTAGGGGAGGAACCAAAGGTGGGACAAGGGAGAGGTACAGGTGATTTGGGGAGGAACAAGAGTAGGGAAAATAGAAGAAGAAGGGGTTTAAAAGGGCTATTCTTATGTAGGCAGTTGGCTGGTCAGTGCACTTGCGTGGCCATGCCCTGTGCCTGACCAGCACAGTCTGTCCTGTCTCCCTATTAAATTCCTTCCTGGCTCTGTCCCAGGGAAGGGCTCTCTGTCCTGTGTGCACATGTGTATGCAGGGCTGTGAGTGCAGGTAAGCAAGGGAAGTGGCCTGGGAACAAGGGGGTGAGCAGGCCTCTCACAGCCAGCCCTGGGTGTGAGAGACCCTGGGTAGGGATGAGAGCATGGTAGATCAGCTATGGGACGAGGGGATTCCCATCTGGCTCGTGGTGTGTATGATGGTCTGTATCAGCAATTGGAGTAGGGCTGTCACCTTGGGACCTTCTATGTTCAAGGGTCAGCAGCTGGGGAGACTGGGATCCTACTGCACGGGCAGTCTGAGCCCAGCTGCTGGAGGGATCATAGAATCTTAGGATCATAGAATC
>NW_009219180.1:0-250 GCF_000690835.1 Fulmarus glacialis
ATTGTCTACGGCCACCCACTGGGTATAATAGGATAGACTAAATTTGGCATATACATAACTAAGCACTCGGCACCAATTTGGCGTACAATAATCATCCTCTGTGTTGCATAATTAAAATCTGATCACTTGGAATAATTATTTCATATTCCCGGTATCGGGTGAGGATTGCATAATGCGGCGTGGCAGGAGTGCGGGCCCAGGAGCGACACCGGCCGCTTTCACACCCGTGAGCCCCCCGGGAAGGACGTTA
>NW_009219180.1:956-1256 GCF_000690835.1 Fulmarus glacialis
CATTGATAAAAAGAAGAACGAAAGCAGCTTGGTTCACGTTGCGAATCTCCCATTGTTCCTGCTGCGGCCGTCGGCCCTCGCTGGAGAAAGTATTTCCTCAGCGATAAATCTCCTGGGCTCCTCGCAGCCCTCGCCTTGGCACCGGACCCTCCTTGGGTTGTTTTGAAAGAAAAAGCAGCTTTTGCCACGGGCCCCCCCCGGGGTGTGCTGGGCAACTCGTGGTGTGATTTTGGGGGACGAGGGCCCTCCCCGGGGCAGGGGAGGGAGGCTGGTGCCCATCCCGGGGGTCTCCAGCCCGTG
>NW_009219181.1:0-504 GCF_000690835.1 Fulmarus glacialis
GCGGGGACCCCCCGGGCAGTGCCAGCAGGGACCCGCAGCAGCCGCCCAGGTTTCCTTGGTGACTGTTGCCAGGTGAGAAACTCTAAGGCAGAATTTATTATCTTGGCGGATAACCGGAGATGTTCCTCACTGGAGCTGTTACCGGACCGTGCCCCGGCACCGTGCCGGGCGGGACCCTCTAGTGCCACCGGTGCCAGCGGGAGCCCCCGAGGGAGGGCTGTGCCAGGGGCGCCGGGGCTGCTCAGCCCCTGGCATCGCTTCCCGGAAGGCAGCACGTGTTTTGGGGCTATTTCTGCCCGCTGGAGTGTCGCAGGCGAGGGAAGGAGGCGAAACCACAGGGACCGCGGAGAAGTGCAGATGGACGTGGGCTGGCGGGCTGCCCTGCCTTGGCTTCCCTAGACCCCGTGAGTATGTGCCCGAGCGGCATCAGGCACACCAGGACCCCCTGCCCGGGACCCCCGGGATGAGGAGCAGGCTGGGGGGGGGCGGCAGTGGCAGGGGGGG
>NW_009219181.1:652-1018 GCF_000690835.1 Fulmarus glacialis
AGTCCCGGCGGGAATATTTAAAAGTCCCTGTTTTGCTTGGGACCTTATTGTCCCTGCCCAAAAAAGCATCTGCAGTGGGGCGAGGACATGCACAGGCTTTGAGGAGGGACTCATCTTTCTATTTAATGCATCGGATGATGGCAGCAGCATGGTAGATATGCAAATAGCTGCATCGTCCCTTTAAATCCCAGCACGGCTCTGTTGGCTAACGATAACCCCGGATCATACGAGCTCCTAAATCCCAAGAGCTAATTACAGGCGAACGCCCTGCGGTCAGGCTGGAAATGCAAGGTAATTACAGCCTCTGCCGTGTAGACCTGTTGGTGATGAATGGGGGCACTGGGAATGTTTGCTGGCCGGCTGGGG
>NW_009219181.1:1302-3376 GCF_000690835.1 Fulmarus glacialis
AGCTGCCAGTTCACTCCTGCGCCACGCACACAGCTCGGTGATGCCCTTGCGATGGCTACAAGCCCTCCCCAGGCTCCTACGGTGGTTTTACTGAGAACATTACAGTGCTCCTGCTGCATTCCAAAACATCGCTCAGCCTGCATCCCGGCAGCAAAGCATGGGGGAAAGGAGAATGTAAACCATCCCTCCTGCCTGCCAGAATGCCCGGGCACGCGCAGTCGCAGCCTGGCTGGGTTAACACCCTGCCAGGCTGTATACTCTTACAGCAGGTGGGACCGGGGGAATCAGTTAATTAAAAGTAATTTTAACCCTTCCTGCCTGGTTTAGTGTTACAGCATCACCTGCTGCCTGAGCTGGGACTGTAGCCAGAGAGGCATGACTTCAAAATGTATAATTATGGCAAAGACCTATAAATGCACCCAAAGAAGGTAACTCCGTTTTCTTGTTAAAGAATTTAAGCCGTGAGACAGCAGCGGCATGGCCCGTGCCGGAGGAGGAGCACCCTGGCTCTGGTAGCTCCGAGCCTGGTGGTGGGCTCAGCACAGCCTCCAGCCTGCAGTGAGATTTAGAGGGATGAGGTGCTCAGGGCAGACACGAGTTTTTTTCCCAGCAGGATAAGGGAGCGAAGCTGGACGAGGAAACGGAGCGGCAAAAGCAGTCGCATGATGAAGCAAATGGAAAAAATATTTCCCCAACCAGAAACTATTCCACAGACTGCTGGAGCAGAAAAAAATACAGCTGAGTTATTGAGAAAGCAATGCAAAATCCAAACAGTTCAGGCTGTGAAAACCAGTCATTTGCAAAGCTGTTTCCAAACTAAGTAAAAAGTTCCCGGCTCACAGATTCCTGGGAACCCCCCAGCTGTCAGCCTTGCCGGTCGGGGCAGCGCGGCTCCCCGAGTCCCCTGCTCACTGCACGTCGAGCTGGGGAACACTTTGTGATTTCCATTTTATCCAGCACATGGGGTCTTTTGGGGATCAACACATCCCCACCATCGCTCCGTGCGGCTGAATATTTAATCCTCAGCACAAAGTGGGGAGGTTTCAGATCCGAAGGGGCAGCAGGGGGGGAGCACGGCCGTCCCCGCACCCTGAGCAGCTGCCTCCAGCTCTGTGTGCAGGGCTATATTTGGGAAGCCGGCAGCGTGCGCTTGGCATGTCCCATTGGCATGTCCCAGCCAGCGCTCTGGGCGCGATGTCTGCTCCGGGTCCTAGTGCAGTGGCAGCACCCTGGGGAGAGGAGAGGAGAGCTTGCGGGAGCGCGCAGGCAGTTCTCCCCACCTGGGCTCTTTAAGGGCTTTGGCACGGACCTCCCTGCCGTTTCCAAACAGCTTTTCTCTTCTCCTTTTACAGGAGCCGAGCCGCCAGGCAGGCATGTGTAAAGCAGACATGGCTATTTTCAGAGTGAGAGCCGGTGAGGGAGCCTGCTCCCACCCCACGTACAGCCCGGGCTCTCACACACAAATGCGCATCTGCAGGCATGCAAGGGGCTGGAAAAACTGCACAGCAAATCCCACGTTTCCCACGGTGGGCAGCTACCACTGCCCCGGCCCTGTGTTCAAAACGCGTTGTGTGAACACTGGGATTAAAAAAATAATGAAGGCTGGGATTAAGAAAATAATGAAGCTGGGATACTCTCCAGGACGGGGCAGACATTTGTGGGAACAGGAGAGCTGACATCTGCACATGGTAGCAGGACCCGGGCCGGTGCCTTGGGCATCCCTGGGTGGGGGGAGACTCCTGAATGCTCTGGTGCCTGCAGCAAGGCACGGACTCAAGCGGCACCGTGCCACCCCTGTGCAGGGAAAACAGTGTTTTCTCCTTCCCTCTTCCTTTCTCTCCTATTCCAGCTCCTGACAGTGAGGTCTGCAAAACACAGGAGCTTCTAGGTGCTGCTGTAACATAAATAACCTGCCACCCATCTAAACCCCCTCACTTTCCTAAGTGGTCCCCCTCTGTTTGGCACCTTGGGTTATATCCTGACGGGCACTTCCATGGCTATTTTGCATCGTATTGGTGGTCACTTCACCCCACCCAGCCCAAGGGCTGTTCTGCTCCTGGGAGGGCTCAGAGCA
>NW_009219182.1:0-1152 GCF_000690835.1 Fulmarus glacialis
GGGACCACGGCCACCCCGGCTCTCCCCAGGAGCTCTCGCTGGTCCCCAGCGGGGTGTTCAGTATTATCCAGCTGGCTTTGCTTTGGGATTTTGCCAGAGAAAAACCTTTCCTGAGCCCCGGCGAGGCTGTGATTTCCTTTTAGCTGCTGTCGGCGAGTGATATTTAAAGAGAGATGTGTGCCCTCCGAAAAGCTTGCCCGCACCCCCATGTCTTGCACACCTCCGGGGCCAGAGCGAAGCTTTGCTAGGCTGAGATTTGCATTTTAATTAAGCTCAGGGATTTTTTTTTTTCCCAGCCTAGTCGTAGTCAGGTCTCCCTCCTCGCTCGCTTCCCCCGGAGTCCCTGCGTCTGCAGGGCTTGGTTGTGAGCGGTTTTCCAGAGGTATACTCCATCCCAGCTCTCCATTTATAGAAAGGAATTAAGGAGAAATGAGAGAGCATTACTAAGAGGATTTGCACTGCGACTTACTCAGTTTCTCCAAATAATTTGCAATAGCTCTGGATTCTTTAATCAACACTCATTTCCTTTTGGAAATGAAAGGAGAAGCGAGAAGGTGCCGTGCAGCTCCTGAGCAGAGCTCGGCTCTTCACCCGCCGAGCGGGAGATTTGCAATTCAGAGGAGGCTGAGAGCGTAATTTGGGGAGATCTGGAAGGGGGATGAGGGTGCGCATAGGTGCATGTGAAAGAGAGAAGTCTCAGCGCTCGGAAAGCCTCTGTCCCGGGTCCCTCTGTGCAGTTTTGGGCTCCTCTGTCCCTGTCTGGAGCCTGCGGTCACGCGCCCGGAGAGGTGTTTTCATTGACGTGAGCCACGGTCCGGGGGTCACCCCGGTGTGGAGCTGTTGGTGGCTCCACTGTGGTGTGGCATCTCCTTGTTAGAGGAGCTGGGCTGAGTCAGGGGTGGGGGGCGTCCCGCGGGATGTGGTCCAGCTCTTCCCGAGGGCTGGCAGCGCTCCTTGCCAGTGGGATTCCTGGAGTCCTGCGGGAACGTGCTAAATTCCCCCGGGGCAGGGCTGCGGCGGCGTATCAAACCATGGGCGAAAGACCTTGCACGGGTTTCTGGGGACCCCCTGGGTGCTGCGGAAGGAGGAGGAGCCGCTCGGGCGGGGCCCACTGCTCGGGGCAGAGATACGGAGGGGGCAGGCCCGGGCTGT
>NW_009219182.1:1687-3428 GCF_000690835.1 Fulmarus glacialis
CAGCAGGAGGGGAGCCCTTTGGGCACCCACATGGGTACGGGGACCGGGGGCTGACGTCCCTCCATCGGCAAGAAACCGGAGCCGGGCCAGCGGTGCTGCCAAGGACACGCTGGTGGCCTGGCGGGTGGGAAACAGCCCTTGCGGTATAGAAGCTCGTAATTAAATTAAAATTAAAATGCCATCAGCTGTGGGTGCCAGACAGCGCTGGGAAGCCGCACCCGCCGGTCAGGGTGAAAGACCCTTTCCGTGGCAAAGAGGTCTCAAATTTGGCAGCCTCGAATTTCCCTCCTTCTTGACCCAGTTTCACTCATGGATGGGAGCGTACACCGCTGTTGCCCTCCCTGACTCCGCTCGTCCCTTGGAGGTGACACTTGCAGCCTCGGTCCCTTGCTGCTGCCCTGCGCTCCTCCGGTTTGCCTGCGCGGGCGCTGCCGGAGCCGCTGGCCGGTGGAACGGCGGTTTGGGCATCTCCCGAGTCCCGATGCCTGCTCCAAGTGGCTCCCAGGATGGGACCCCTGCCCTCCCGGGGGACACAGTAGGGAGGGGGGATGCCTGTGGCATCTGCAAGGACAGAAATGTGGGATCCGACTTTTCCTTGCAAAACTTTGCCGTCGTCCGCACGGAACTTGTGTGTGCTTCAAACAGAGCGGGGGGCTCGGGGATGGAGGATCCTGGAGGCCGCTGCCCAGACCCAGGGGCTGCCAGACCCCCGTCACCTTCCCACTGTGTCTCCTCACTTTGGAGGGTCACTGGGGGCCTCTTCGGTTGGAAAAACATGTCCTTACTTACCAGGAAAAGCCGGCGGGAAAGAGCAGTTAAACTGGGAGCTGCTTCCCAACCTTGAAAGGAGACGGTCCAGTCTTTCAAGGCTGGGGGAGCGGACACGTGCCGCAGTGAAGCCAGCTCCAGCTTTGGGTTTGGCTTCTTTCTTATGGTCCAGGGCTCCCATTTCAAGGCGGGACGTGTGTTCAAATGCTGTCCTGGCGCTCCTCACCATGCCGGGTGGCCCGTCGCAACCGTCCTGCCTGCCTGTGCCATCGTGGCTGCAGGCTGGGATTTCGGATGAGGATGAGCTGCACCTGGAGCCGATCCATGGCACGTGTCCCTGATGGCGGTTGGGACGTGGGCATCACGCTCCAGGCTTCCGCCGCTGGCAGAGAGGCGCCTTGCTGAGAATTTTGTTGGGAATTTTTTAATGCTGGATTTTATTTTATGTTATCACAAATGGCAAGGAACTGCAGCCGCAGGGCTGGGCAGAGTTGGCTCCCACTCTTGGTCCTCCTGCGCTGGGAACCAGCTCGCCTCCATCCAGCCCGTCAGGAAGGGACGACTGATGGGGTCAGGTTTCTCCACCGCCGGTGTTTCTTTCAGCTCTCCATAAAGCCGGGCTAAGATGCAGGTTCTGGTCCGTGTCCAGCCTGCTGCTGGACCGGGATGCTTGTGCCTTGCAGCTGGCGGTCCGGGTCTCCTGCCATCCCAAAATGAGCCTCCTGCATCTTACTGATGACCTTCATGGTTACCTCCATGGTTCTTACTGGTCACCTCCATGGTCTCCAGGGCCACCAGTAAGAAAGGTCCTGGTGGTGAGCACGGTGAGCAGCTCGGCGCAGCTGGAGACCCGCTGTGATCCCCGGCAGAGCCACTGCCATAGGGATGAGGCTGCGTGGACCGGCCCTGCTCAAGAGCAGCCAGCACAGCCAGCGCAAGCAGCAGCGTCCCCCCAGCAGAACTGGTCCATAAT
>NW_009219182.1:3456-3910 GCF_000690835.1 Fulmarus glacialis
AGCAGCAGCGTCCCCGCAGCAGAACTGGTCCATACTGGGACATCAGGACCCAGACGCCGTGTTTCAGCTAAGAGGGTGCTCAGCCCTGCGATGGGGGTGCAGTTGGGAGCTGTGGGTGAGAGCAGAAGCCGTCTCAGCACGTTGTCCCCGCTCCGGCTGGTGGATGCTTTGGTGGCAGAGGGACTTTCTGGGGAGGTGGGTCAGGCTCAGCGCTGGGGGGTTTGGGCCGTGCCCAGCAGTGCGTGGGGTGCCCAGGGCTGGTGCCCATGGGTCCCCCCAGCCCCACTCAGCGCATAGTCGTTGGGGTCGGTCGTGATGAAGCCGTAGCAGGGCCGCCTCGGAGAGGGTGAGCAAGTCGGGGTACAGGAAGGATTGCAGTGAGGAAGGCGCTGGCATTAATGCCGCTGCTTTAATTGGTTTTTATCAGTAATTAGCTACTTCTGGCAGTGCTGAG
>NW_009219183.1:0-7257 GCF_000690835.1 Fulmarus glacialis
GGTGGGGGGAAGGAGCAGCCCAGAAGTAAGTGTGGGGTGCTCGGGTCTCTGCAAGTCGAGTCTTTGTGATATAAAATTAGACGAGAAATGTGAGCCTGCAGTTTTCCAGTGCGTGCTCTGTGTCTGGACGCTGCTATGTAGGTTAAGGGTTAGGGGGCTTGGGACTTGCTGGGCTCCTCTCTTTGTGTTTCTGCAAGAGTAACTAACCTTGTAATACGTGCGATAACAAATATAAATCAAGCATATTTTGAGGCGTTCTCCCTTCTTGCCGTCTTTCTGCCTCTGAGCCCTTTTTCTCTCTCCTTTTTCTCTCGCTGTCACCGTGTAAATTTATTAACAAAATGAAAGGCCCACTTTCCATGGGCAGCTGAGGAAGGTGCCTTTGGATAATGCCCCCAGCCTCGCCGGGGGACCTGCCGGGGATGTTGTGGGGTGATCTCGCCTCCTTTGATATTTTTCATAAGGGGGGGGGATATAATAGCAGCAGCAACAATATATTCAGTGGGCGAGAAACGCGTGTGGGACCAGCGCCGGGGATTTTGAACTGAAGTGTTTCTTCCCTCTCCCTCCTCCTCCCTCCCCATCCCGTTCCCCTAGCCTCAAATCAATAAGCCGTTTTAGGTGTAATGAAGAAAAATACCCGGGCACACAAAAGACGTATCCTGCATCTCTCGAAGGAGGGGTGGTGGTGGAGGTGGGGGGGGAAATAACTGAATTGTGGTGTGTTTTGGGAAGTGAGGATCTCGGGCTCCTTCAGGCAGTCCTGGCCGAGCGGACAGCATTGCTCAGCTTTTATTGTTGCTTTTGCTTGACCGGGGAACTGCGGAGCCTTAAAACCGGGTACGGGCTGAACTCTGGCTGGAAAAATGCATGTTCCCCCTTAAGCTGACTTGGTACGGTGTCACACACGCACGCACAAGCACACAAAGCAGGCTGTATTTGAACCGATGGTCGCAATTCAGATATTAATAGCTGTAGTTTCTTCTTTATTTACTGCAGCGGTCCAGAGGGGCAGAATGCCACCCACACAGCCAACTCATGGTCAGTTCGCCTTGACAAACGGGGACCCTCTCAACTGCCATTCCTACCTATCCGGATATATCTCCCTTCTTCTGAGAGCAGAGCCCTACCCCACCTCCCGCTTTGGCAGTCAGTGCATGCAACCCAACAACATCATGGGCATCGAGAACATTTGTGAACTGGCAGCTAGGATGCTCTTCAGCGCGGTGGAGTGGGCCAGGAATATCCCCTTCTTCCCAGACCTCCAGATCACAGACCAGGTGGCCCTCCTGAGGCTGACCTGGAGCGAGTTATTTGTCCTCAACGCTGCCCAGTGCTCCATGCCCCTCCACGTAGCTCCGCTCCTGGCAGCTGCTGGCCTCCACGCTTCGCCAATGTCTGCTGACCGAGTGGTCGCCTTTATGGACCACATACGAATCTTCCAAGAGCAAGTAGAAAAACTGAAAGCATTGCATGTCGACTCTGCAGAATATAGCTGTTTAAAGGCCATAGTCCTCTTCACCTCAGGTAGGCAGCATTTCTTTGCTCTTCCTTTTTCCTTCCCCCGGCCCCCCCGGAGAACTGTTTGCTCTTGCAAAGTGTTATTGCCTGCACCCCATCATCGCTCTCTGCCCCCCGAGAACCAGCGCGGTCTCTTTCCTTTTAGGAAACGGTGCCCTGTGGTCTCCCCTTCAGGGCCTCGGGTCTGAGCATCCCATCTTCGAGGGAGTGCAAAATTAAAAAAAAAAATTAAATACAACACACACACAAAAAAAGACAACCAAAACACACCCCAACCCTAGTTGAATAATGCTGGGGATAGGGGAAGAGGGGGCTCGGGGAGAGGCGCCCATTCGCCACGAGAGACTGCGCTTTTCCCATTGAAAATAATATTTTATTTAACAGTATAGCTCTGGGTTGTTGCATTTAATGACACGCATCCGAACAGCAGCAAAATCTGTTTGATGTTGTTAAATACAAGTCGTCCTATCAGTGAAACCACTTTAAAAAGAGGATCATTTTATGGGCAGCCAGGAAGGGAAAAAAGCCCTGCAGGATTAAAAAATGAATTAAAAAAAAAAGTTAAATGCGCAAAACTGAGTTTAAAATATGTTCCCTGCCATCCCATAAAATAAAATAAATCAACTTTCCAAAGAGCTGTCTCTGATTTAAACAGAATGTGGCAGTGAGCAGTTCTGTGTCATTTAAGCTAAGGGGAAAAGTTTGCATTTGTACCCAGCAGGAACTGCATAGTCCAAAGCGGGTAGCGGGTGCGAAAAGATCACTACCATAAGGAGAGAGGGATAGTATGAAAAAGTAAGAGGAGACTGAAGCTGCCGCTCCGCAGTGTAATTCCGGGGTGGCACAACCATGCCTCTCCCGAGGAAAAGACCTCGAGGTGTTTCTTAGATAATCAAAGAGAGGGGGGGGGAAATATGTGTCAACTTTTGCTGCCTAGAAATAGTGCATGAGTTATAAAGCAATAATTGAGTGCGTTGTGAAATCTAATTAGCTTGCACTAGAGTTTAACCTGGGTGAGTAATAAACCTGATATTAACTCTGGAGGCTAAATTTTTTTTTTTTTTTTTTTGAGGAAAAAAAAATCTGCTCGCTAATTTGTGCAGTACGTTATCTCAGATTGCTAACTTTAAGGCTGCATCGGCAACCCAATGTGCTGGAGCCCTAGAAGTTTTGGGATTAAGTTTAAAAATACATATATTTCTTCTGTAACTCATTTGAAAGCTTGGGAAAGTGGCCACGCGATAAACATATGAATGGAAGCAGGACCTGTAAAATAATTACTCATCGGAGTTTTTTAAAGCCTGATATCAGGAAACAGGAAAAAATGTAGTTTATGTGGGAAAAGAAGGGCTCACAATCCGTTCCTTGTTGTGTTAAAGGGGGTCTGGGGAACGAAGTCATTTTCTGGACTTTGTCCAGGTTCTGGGTCGTGACCTAAACTTCCTTTTATATATTATTGCTTTACACATTAAAAACTTCTCTCTTTTTTTTTTTTTCCCCCTCCCACCCCAAATTACTCGTGCTAAAGTCCTAAGGTGATCAATGAGCAGGGCGCATCTAGCCACAGGGAGACAGGGATCCCGAGTGGGAAGGGGTGTACGTGGGGTGCTTATTTTATTTTTCTATCGTTTTCCAGGATGCGTTTTCCTCTCCCTCGCTCAAACGCTCAGTGAGGATCCCACACACGCTCCCATCCCTTCCCAGCCCCTGGCCAGCTCACACCCACACCGAGGAGTTTATTTCCAATCCTGCCTTTTCTCCCAAATCACTTTTTTTTTTTTTTTAGCCTTCTGAGAAAACAATCGTCCGATCCTGTCGTAACTGTTTAATTTATTACTATTTTCAAAATGTGAGGCCTGGCGTGTAAATTGCCTCCCAACTAGATAAACGTTTCTTGTTATCTGATTCTGGGGAAGATAGCCGCATGCAAAAAAACAGGGTGATGCATGCAGCTTCTGCAGCACCCCAATAACACTCCCTGATGTAAAGCAGACGCACGTAGATGCATATAATGTTTGCTGCAGCCTCTTTTAAGAGGGGAAAAAAAAAAAAAATCTGGGTTCTAATGACTCGCAGAATATGCATGTGTTAGCCCTGTGCCTAGGAAAGCCACAGGGAGGTCAGGTCACAACCTGTGCTCTTTCAGCACAGACGTCTCTGATTTAAAGGGAACTTATTGTATTTTAGCGTATCAGGAAAAAAAAGAAAAAAAAATGTCCAGACCCTATCAGGGAGTTTTCTTCTTGTAAGGGCCTTTAGGTTTAAAAAGAAGAAGAAGAGGAAAAAAAAAGAGGGGGGAGTGGAGGGGGGGGAAGAAAGAAAGAGAAAAGAAAAGAGGGGGGAAAAGAAACAGCTCAAATGAACAGAGAGATCACAGTTTGCATGGCTGCCTCTGAATAGGCTAAACTGACAAGATCAGTTTTAAAGGGCCACTTAAATCAGTTTCAAAGACTGAAGAAAAACGCGTTGTCTTCTTTGGGGGAGAATCTGTTGCTGGATCCGGGGCGCCATTATCTTTGGCTGGGCCAGTTTTTTATTATTATTAGGATTTCTATCACTATTATTAGTATTCCTTCTCATCACATGGTTAGGCTCTCCCCAATTATTTTCCAAGGAGGGGGGGCGGGAGAAATAGTGGCTCCCTTTCCCCCCTTTCGACTCAAGCCTTCCCCGCCCCCCCAGCTTTTCCCCCTAAAAATATAGATATACGAAATTGCGCTTGGCCAGCACCTCCTTGTCAACCCCTCAGGTCTGTCGTGCCATTAAAAATCTCGAATCTTGGAGATTCTCAATCCTAAAGGAGACCCTCCAGAAGAGAGAGAAATACAAACACACACACATACACAGAAAGAGAGAGATTGTCCCTTTTGGTAAAACCTACTTAAACTCTGGGGGGCAAGGTGATGGCGCACGATCTACACTTAATTCTAGCAATAAAAAAAAGATCAAATTAAAAATTAAAAAAAAAACCACCTTTTTAATCTGATGATTGTTTTCTTTTTTCTTTTCTTTTTTTTTTTTTTTTTTTTTAATACACTTTCTTCTAGATGCCTGTGGTCTCTCTGATGTAGCCCATGTTGAAAGTTTACAGGAGAAGTCACAGTGTGCTTTGGAAGAGTATGTTAGGAGCCAGTATCCCAACCAGCCAACACGATTCGGGAAGCTATTACTACGTCTCCCCTCCCTTCGCACTGTCTCCTCTTCTGTCATAGAGCAATTGTTTTTCGTCCGTTTGGTAGGTAAAACCCCCATAGAAACCCTAATCAGGGATATGTTACTGTCTGGCAGCAGTTTTAACTGGCCTTATATGTCCATTCAATAAAATATTCGAGAGAGAAAAAAAAATTTAAAAAAAAAAATTAAAAATTGAGAAGGGAGATGAAAGAGAGTGAAAGGAAAGCAAATGACATTTGGGTTCTGGTTGTTTCTTAAATTTCCTTCTGCTAAGAAAGGATGTAAAAGGATGTTACGAGTTTGCTAAGAGAAGACAGGAAAAAATTAATGGACTGTGAATTAAAAAAAGAGACTGTCAAATGAACTTTTACAGAATGCATTAAAAACTCCCGTGTCGTTCAGAAAAAAAAACTTGCTACTTATCATTTTTTGTAAAAAATAAAAAAGAGAGAAAGAAAAAAGAAAGAAAGAAAAAAGAGAAAGAAGAAGAAAAGAAACGATGGTGGGCTTTTTCTTTTTTCTTCTTTTTTTTCTTTTTTTGGGGTAAACTTTTTAAAAAATCTCGCTTAAAGTGCATTTAAAGGAAATTTGGAGAAAATTAGCAGAACGGAAGAAAGTAAGTCTTTTTTTTCCAAATTATTAATTGTCCTATGTGTCTATGTACCTATAGCTGTTCTTTTTTGTATTTTTCTGGTTTCAAACCAGTTTATTCTGTGGTTCTATAATAATTTTTGATATAACCTTGGCTTCTTTAAAAAAAAAAAAAACTGTGTATCCTTAAAATATATGTTCTGAAAGAATTAAAACTGAGTCCACGAAAGTATCATAGGAAGAAAGGAAAAGAAAAAAAAAAAACCCTCAACAACACAATGATGGAAGCGCACTTAAGGTGGTGACCCAAAATCTAGCTTGAAGCTGAGAGAGCTATAATTATATAGACCCGAATGAACCACACGTGTCATATAACTACCCCCAAATCTAGGTTTTTTGGTATTTCGGACAGAAAATGAACTGTGGGGATTTATTATAGGTAGAAGGAATTTGTGTCCAAGACACACTACGGTTTTGATTTAAAAAACAAACAAACAAGCAAAGTGAACTTTTGTAATTTGAATTGGGTTCCACATAGTTCATCATGAATTGTTATTAAACTCCTCTATCTGTTTGTATATTTGCAAGCCCTTTGTATTATAATAATTGTTGATATTTTCCCTTTTTAAAAAATACCATTGAAATCAGCATGACAAAATAACACTGTTGGCACTTATAGATAACGTGATTGATTCAGTATCTTAGAGTTTACAGTTTTGTGTTTAAAAAAACTGAAGGTTTTTTTTTTTTAAGTGCAACATTTCTGTATACTGTAAAAGTTATAATAACTGAACTGTTTGGTCGAGTCTTTGTGTGTTATATTCCAAGGAAAATTGAAAGTATTCAGAAATTAAAATATTATTTGATATCTGAAACTTGTTTGGCTGTCATAAATGTCTTTCAGAAACCACATTACTTCTCTATAGTTTGCAGTCATTTAAGTCCATAGGCGATTGATTTGTTTACTTGTCACAGTAAGTTTGTAGCAGATGTATTGTAGTGTATTTACCTGTTTAATTCCGGGATGGGGGTGGAGGACTTAAGTTCGTGGTTTATCTCTGGTTTTAGGAAGTACTATGCTGAAATGGTAAACCATCAACCCCCACTCACCTAATCCTCCTGTTAATTAAAAATGGATTTTCTGGGGAAAAAAAAAAAAAAGGCCCTTATTTTTGTCACACTTAAGTGCCTGCGTAGGAAAGGTATTGTTGTGAAAAAGTATTAGAAATCTGGAGATCAGTATCTATTTTATGATCAGAATGGGGCGAAAAATCTTTTGTAAATGTCTGACATACGCGCACAAGATCATTCAAGCAAGGTAATAGCAGTATTGTAAATATAGGTCAGTTGTTTGCAATGAGTTTTCTTTAAGTATGTGTGATTTTTTATAATACTCCGTAGTTGCCATCTATCGTTGTCATTGAGAGGTCTTCAAATGGAGTGGCTTTAGCTTCTAGCACTGAGGAGTCGGTTTTTAATGTATATATACTCTCAAGTGGATTTTTTTTACCTTAGACTGTGAAAGCATGACCACAGGTCATCTCTATATTTTACATATGGGACATATGTCTGTATGTATACTTGCATACATACATGCGTAGGCGTACATGCATCTTTCCTGTGTGGCTACAGGGCCCTCTCTTGCGGTCCCTGCAGAGGCACAGCTCCCCCCGATGCGGTGGGGACCTGCCTGGGCGAGTGGCAGAGGATCGGACACACCGTTTGTGAATTTAGTGCTATCCCGAGCAGGCAAAAAAAAAAACCCAAAATCTGAAGGAAGGCAAGATGATGTGGTTTTGCAAGGGGGTGATATTTTGTTTTGTGTGTGTGCGTGTCATTTTTTTTTTTTTTTCTTCCCCTCTCTCTCTCCCCCCACCCACCCTCCCCTTGGTCTATGGCAGATGCTTTGTATGTGAAAGCTTGCAATTTTGTTCTTGTCTGAGGCTTCCCCCTCTCCCTTTTTACCACACG
>NW_009219184.1:0-207 GCF_000690835.1 Fulmarus glacialis
GCGGCGGGCCCCCCCCAACCCTGCCCCCGCCACGGTGGGGAGGGAGGGGAGCGCCAGAAGAAAGGCTCAGCCTTTCTCCTCCACTGCGGCCGGGCGAGGGCTGAATTCGTGCCTTCCTGAGCAGCTGTATGGAAATAATTCCCATTGGAGGTGATTGTTTCCCCGGCAAGAGGGAGGGGGCGGCGGGTGTCCGGTGGGCGAGGGTCT
>NW_009219185.1:0-296 GCF_000690835.1 Fulmarus glacialis
GGGAGCCCCGGGGCCTGACTTACCGGTTTGCTTCTCGCAACCCTTCAGTCAGCTAGCTGAAGTGACCGCTCAAGTGACCCTGAGGAGGGCTGCGTGGGGTTTCTGCTTTCTCTCACTGATGCTGGAAACTCTTCTGCCTCCCCGCTGTTCCCCCGTTTCCTTTTTGCCTGCTGAATCCGACCTTGCTCTTCATCGGTTCGGTTATTTTTTTCTTTTACTTTGTTTCCTGCTCTCTCCATCTTTCGATAGCTCCGTCTCGGTGCACGCTCTCTGTACTCTGCTGGTCGCTGTCCCGC
>NW_009219185.1:331-17435 GCF_000690835.1 Fulmarus glacialis
GATTGAGCCTCCCCTCTGCTATTTGCTCTGGCCCGTCTTCTGCTTTCACCCGCCGCAATCAAGTCACTGTCTGCCCCCTTTTCTCTGTTTCTGTTGCAGACCGTCCTCCCTTCCACTTAAGTGGTATCTCATAAACCATAAAAAGCTCTCTCATGCCTTGTCCTACTTGGTAAAGTCCCACATCTCGCCCTCAGTCTCTGGTGAGAGTTTTCAGACTGGAGAGATATTTGCTGGGCAGGGGAGAGTAAGGAGTTAATCCTGTAGCAGCAACCCCAGAGGGACCTATGCTTGCCTCAGCTTTCCAGCAACAGAGGGATGTGGGAGTGGCAGGGGGGCAAGGCGAGAAAGGATTTCTGATAATAGTACTATAATTTGTAGGAAAACCTGGTGATTGATACAGATGAGTCAATTCATTGTGTGCTTTTCTCCAGTCTCCTTACCCTTCACAGAGCTGTAGGTGTCTGTGGCTGTCTGTTAAGGTGGTGAGCGCCTTGGCTGCCTCTTTGTTTCCTGTGAGCAGCACTCACGTTCCTGTGACCCAGCGACAATGTTCAATTCAGGGTGATGGTCTGAAGGCTGGAGCAGAAAGCTGGGTAGTGTGCGAAGTGGAAAAGAACTGGGTGAGCAGGTCCTGTTCCTTAGAAAGGTGTATCTCTAATGCATGTGGTCAGGTGATGGTCTCTGTACCTTGGAGTGACAGTGGCTCTGAAACTGGTGGGTTTGAGGGGGTTCTTGTCTTCTCTTAAAGCACAGTATTTTGTAGCTTTAACTAAAAAAAATAAGGTACAGGGCCTCAGAGTTACTTAAAACACTAAAGTCTTAGTCCAAAAAGTCCATGCTTATTTCAGGAAAAGTTGGCAACTCTTCTTGATGTTTCTTGGGCTATCTGGGCCAAAATTTTGTTGCAGGATACTTGTTCAGTTATCTTTTCAAAATGGTTAAAATGTTTGGTGGAGGAAGGAGCAAGGTGGTTCCCCAACAGGAAATTATTTTTAAGGTTTTTGTTTTGGCTTGTTTTTTTGGTAAAGGACTTTTTGCAAAAGTCCACTTGTGGGGAAGACTGATTGGTGTTCTGTTGTAACTTTTTGTCACTAATCAGACTGAAACTCTGTTTTCACCTGCCTGTGGAATTCTAAGATCTTAAAAGGTATTAGTTAAAAGAAGGGGTTTTTTTGTGCATTTTTTTTTTCTCTCTGCTTGGCAACTTCTTTACATAACAACTTCAATGCTGTTGAGAGTCTTCTTTAGGGTAAAGCTTTGCAACACCTACTCCTTGTGATCTCGTCTATGCCATTGGTGTTAACACAAAAACACCAGGGGAGCGCACTGTATAAAAAGAAGCATTCTAGCACTTTGTTATTTGCTTGAATTTCTGCAACCTGTCTCTTCCCATTTTCCTGTCTTCTCTTCTAGGTCTCTTGTCTGTCATTACAGGTAACTGCCTGGCAGGGTTTAGGGACCAGCCAAGGCAAAAAACTTCACTGTGTATGTGCAGAGTGTAACATCTGGTTGTAAGTCTTCTGGATAGGCTGCCCTGTGCAAAGAAAGGTTGGTGTGCAAATCTCCCCTTCTTACTTGGCTGCTCCTTCTTGTTTGCATTTGGTGACATCTGCTGAATTTGGGAAGAAAAAAAAGACTGATTTTTTTGGTTAGGTGGTTTTGTTGGGTTTCCACCCTCCCAATTTCTTACAACCAGATTAGGCCAGCTGGCACTAGTACAGCTGAGACTGTACAGCTCGGTTTCTCGCTATGCACCGTCAGCAGAACCGTGTGCTACACTCCACCAGGGCTGCCTGTGCAAACCTGGAGTCTCTGCTTTTGGGAATTAGGTGTACCTGTACCCAGCACCAGGATGCTATACCTTACTTAGGATAACATGAGGGCCTTGCAAAGGTGCTCAGTATGGCTTTTGATTTCTGTTAGCTCCCAAAACAGTAAGACCTGTGATATATAATTAGGGAAGGCTGGTGCATGTGCCTCTGTGCGTGCGCACCTGAGGTCGGTTTTGCCATCTTATTTCCATGTATTGTGCTTTTCTTGACAGGAGTCATCCACACTCGGCAGGAGTCTGAGGAGCTGGCAGATCAAACAGATTTTTTTTTTCGTAATAAAATGAAATGTTTAATCTGGAAGCAGGCAGGCACATAAATCTAGAAACTGCCACCTTTGGAAAGCTTCCTGGAGTGGCCTGGCGCTTAGAAGTTATTGCCTCCCTTATGTCCATCAAACGTGGGAGTAGGGACCTAATAACTGTTAACAGGTTTATATATTTGGTGCAAAGACCGCTGGCGTAACTGTGGAGGAGCAGCTATGAGGTGTTGGCTCCTTGATAAAGCAGCTCGCGTGGCTGCTGGGTATGAACTAACAAGCAGTAGGGGAATCAGCCTGGTCTATGGTTTTCTCTGCTGAAGTGAATTGAGTGCAGATGAGCGGGTTTCATTTCCACCAGTTAGCAGTTCCTCAACTACTGAAAGAGCAGAATTTACCAGCAAATCTAATATTTCTTTGCAAAGCGCCTTCCTCTGGTTTTCTCTTAGCATGCTGTGGCTTTTTGTCTACGTCAGATTACGGAGTATTTGGGGCTGGAATTACTTCATATCTGTGTGCTGTGCAAAGCCAAGTACATGCAAATATTTCTAATTAGGGAGTTAACTCTCACCTTGGCCAAAGGTGCAAAACTCTAACTTGAAGTCTGATCCCTTATTACTTTTGGATGGCTTCTTTTGGGATTGGAGGGGGTTGCAGGGGACTGGGTTCAGCTTTAATTAAAACTCATCAGTAATGATTACAGAATGTGTATAGTTGGTCCCTTCCCCAGAGATTTTACAAGTCTGATTTTTTTTTTTGACCCAGACCAGAGAAGAAGGATAGGGAAAGGAGGGGTAAAATGTAAAAAGAAACGTTATGAGTCACGCAGAGTGTCCAATCTCATTCTTTGCGTTTGAAAGCAATCTGTTAAGCTTCTGTGATTGCCTTGATTTGTACCAGATGTCTGTAGTGAACGATGTCCTGAGATCTTACTGTTATCTCAGCTATATGGGGAAGTGAACAGGACCCTGTAGTTGCCAGTGGTGTGCATTAGACACCTCCTTACACCTGGATGAGATGGCATGCATTGCTTCCTGCATGGTTTTTGAAGCAATTACTCAAGTGTAGAGCATAGTGATGTGTTGATGTGTCTTTCGCACCCTTCTTTGCAACAGCTCTCTAAGAATCCTTCAGTCCCATCCCCTTCAGTAGCCCCATGGCTTAGAGCATTGTTAGCACTGCCTTGGGCACTTAGTAGCTTCTGTTCTTGATCCAGTCTGCTGGCTTTCCTATCCCTTTGCACCAATATGGCACTGCATGGAGATAAGAGTGCTTCCTGGCCACGGTGGGCTTTGGTTGGATTGTCCTTGCTGGTGAACACGAGGAAAGGGCTGTATACCTCAACACATCCTCAGAATACTCTCACAGGAGAGGACAGTGTCATTGTGGCTTTAAACTTCTCCTACCTCAGTATTTTGCTCACCACTTTTCTTTAAAATTTCAGACCTTTTATTCAGCTTCACTGAAGGTATGAGCAGGGGAGTTGGACTGTGTGTGCAATCATTGCACACATGGATGTTGAATTTTTGTTTAAGTGTCCACGAACCTGCTGTATTTTCTGATAAAACACTGCGACCTTTGATCAGTTCCTAGTATTCCTGGGTTTACAGTGAATGGGCAATGCCCAGGTCTCTCTAATGTATTGGGCTATTTCTTTCCTTTAAAGGAGAAAATATGTTCCTTGGTCAGTGTGACTCCTGGTGGTTTGGTGTAATTGTTGTTACACCCTTAGATTAACAGCCATACAAAACAAATCCACTTAGATCAGCTAGTTGCTGTATTTTGGTTTTATATTCACTTCCTGAGATTCAACATTAATCTGTGTTTCCTCCTAAGCTGAAACTGAAAGTGAAATGGCTTGCATTTCATGCATGGTCGTGTAGTCATGTAATAAAATCAACACTTTTTCACCATGCTTTTAGACCTACAGCTAGAGAGCCTGAAGCAGTGTCGAGTGGAAGATCGATGCAGCGTGCTGAGGCATCTCATAAACTGCATGGGTTAGCCTCGGCAGTAGGAAATGTGTGCTCCTGGAGGCGGCTGTTCTGCAATTCTGCTGTCATAGTTTCCAAATGGCTCCTGCTGTTTCTTTGAAAGAGGATATTTTCTTAGCTGTGTATCGTTGTGTTAAAGGTGTTTAAAAGAGATGATGCTTTCTTTTATTCTCATAATGTTAATGAGGCGCTGCTGTCAAAGGGCTTTGATCAGGGCTATGAATGCTGTTTTGAATTACCATAATTTTTGGCTGCCTGGTTTGATGCGCAACTTCCTCTTTGAGGTTCTTGAGGATGTCTGGGCTCCTGTCTTAAGAGATTCCTTCAAGATGATTTTGATATTTTGCTGGCTTTATCAGCTTAATTATCTCGGTGGGAGTAGGGGGTTGAAATGGGAGAGAATTCCCCTAAGGACCAGTGTGTTCAGTGTAATCAAAGGACCAGTGTCAGGCTTTCCGTTTGTGGATCATCTCTTTGGCTGCCTATACTGGTACATGGTTGTTTCATAAAAGTAAGGAATGTAAGAGGTGTTTATAGCTATGATACACTTGATGTTTAGGAGGAGGGAAGCCCATTTAAAATTCACTTTCGTGTTTTGGAGAAGCTGTCGAATATTGAGACAGGGTTGTATATGCTTTCAGAGCAGATAGGCGTGCTGTTGTGAAGATTTGTCTTTGTACCCCTTCTTCCATAACTGCTTTAAGTCTTTTCTGTATAGCGCATGTTCCGAGTCTGATAAGGTGAAGAGATTCCACTTAAATCGTTCTGGGGAGTACCAGCTAGTCTGTAAAAATCCTCTTGAAAGTAAATTGTCCTGTGCTCTGATCTGTTGCTTAATAGCTCCGTGAGTGCCATCCTGGCTGTTGCATCAGCATACTTGTTTTAACTAAGCAGGGAGCTTTGATCAGGTTCTCTTACAATGTATTGTTCCTTGGACATGTATTCTCAAATGACCCGTGTTGATCCAGTATTTAAACTTTCCCGTTGTGAACATCTTCATAGCTCCTCTTTTTTCAGAAAGCAGTGCAGATATTCCAGGTACTTAGGAGTCCAGAAGAGGGGTTCTTGTCTAGTCATATGGCCTGAAGGTAACCAAAGGCAGAGAGAGTGCCACAGTTAGTGGCCACCTGTGTCCATGCAGCCATCCTTTTGATTTTTTTTTTATTATTTTTGATCCGTTTCCTTCCTTGCTCAACTAACTTCCTAGTCAGGCAAAGAAAAGACATTCCCCTTTACTGTTGATATCAGCTGTGAAATGCATCTAAGTTGCAATATGAAATGAAAAAACGGATGGATGATCTGTGCTCATGCTGGTGCATGGTAACGATAGTACATGTGTTTAAAACTAAAATAAGGAGGATATTCTTGCCCCCTAGGTGGGACGACTGTTACTGTATCCAGTCCCACTTTCTGAGGTATTTTGGTTGGCAGTTCTTGTCAGAGCCTGTCCAAGTGGCGCCTGCATCTGTCAGAGGCACTATTGCCAAGTGTTAAGAGGGGCTGTCCTCTCTGCTCCAGGGACTGAGCATTTTGTTGCTTCTCAACTGTAAAAGTGTGCCAGAGTGCAAGTGTCCAGTGCTGATGCCCCAGCAGGGGCATCTTCTAAATCTGGAAGCAAGTCTTGCATTTCTCTCGCTTGACACTGTCACTTGCATGTTACCAGTGACAGCTGGAGTTTGTTCCAGTGCCCACCACTTATCAACATTACTGAGGAGCTCCCTGCTCTCAGTCTGTTCGTCCTTCCTTTGTAAGGTCAAAAGACTGGAACTGTGATTCTTCAGTCTTTCCTGTTCTCCAGTCATTTCCAAGGGGCAAACAGTAAGAACAGCTTGAATATGCCCTGTGACATTACTGCAGGGCTGTATTGCAGCTGCTGGGCTGATACAGTTGGACTTGTGAACACGAAGCTAACCCTGTAAAGACCAGCAGGGTGGTCTTGTGAGGGTGATAGTGCCTTTTTGTTGGGGTTTGCTCTGCTTCCTCCTGCCAGGTCCTTAGAAAAAGTAGAAGTATTTTCTTAATGTTTATGAGGAGGTGAAATGCAGGGCGGGCTTACCTGGCTGGAATTACTTTGCTCAACAAGAGAGGGGAAAAACTAAGCTCAGTCCCAGATCCAAAAAACCACCTGCACTGTGGCAGTGAAGATCCAAATCTTGCCCTTCCTTTTAGGTGTGAACACGCCCAAAATATGGAGATGTGCGAATTCCATTTGGGTCTAGTTAGCTGAATCCAAATCCCAGCTCCAAGCTTTGGGGCAGTTTGAGCTGCAGGCTTTCTGCTGACTCAGTTTCAGCCCAGCTGCATCTGTAGGCTGGCTTCTGAAGAATACTGAACAGTGTCGTCATGCTGCCTTCATCGCTGATCTGATATAGAAGCCACAGTAATCAAAAGTTCCTGCCTACTTTTCGGGGTGTGTGTTGGTGGTGTTTTTTTTGTTTTTTTGTTTTTTAGAGAATTAGTATTACCGCAGTGTTATTTCTTATTCATTGACATGCTGCGTAGGGGCTGGGCGACACAGCATTTTGAGCCAAATGAAAATAAAGGTTGACAAGGAAGTTGGATGCTTTTCCTCCTAAGAAGTCAAAGTACTTGCCCTGATAACTAGAAGATTGCTACAATTCATGTCGTCATGAAAAATAATGTGAAACAGCAGTAGACCTTGGGGAGCCGAAATTAATCTCTAATAAAAAGTCCAATTGAAACCTTCTTTTTAGAATTGTCTTTAATAAACTTTTTCTTTCAAAAAGAAAAATAAAGCTCCATCAAACTGTGCAACGTATTTCTAAGTCAAAATACACAGCTGAGAGTACTTCGTGTCCAGGCTGAGATGTTCACTCTGTACTAAGGCAGCATAAAGAAGCAGAGGTAAAGATGCCCCAGCTAAGCAGGTAGTTGGACAAGCATCCATTGGTGTTGAGTCTTTGTGTTCCATTTAGAGTTGCAGTGCCACTGAATACTGGAAGATACACTGAAGCTGTTAGGAGCAGGAAGTATTCAGCATGTTTCGATGTATTTTTACATCAAAGGTGTTATGAGCGAACTACATTTTTTTTATGGTTGCTGGAGTGATTGCTAGTGGCATTATTCACATCTTAAAGGAGGATGCAATCTGAAGCTGAAAGGAAGAGAAACAAAAGCTGACAGCCTCAAGCAATCAGCAGTCATGCTTGAGAGTAGCAGGGAGGGGTGGATTTAAGCAGTCTAGTGGTTCCTGACAAGCAGGGTATCTTTCCTAAAAGCCTAGCAAATAAAGTGACTGGGGGATGGGGTGTGTCTGGCACTGGGCCACAGACCTGCTGGCATCTCAAAATATTCTGCCCATGGCTTGTCAGTTTTGCCACTTCTGAAATGAAGCTATTGATGTTGTATCCTCCCTTGGAGGCAAATGCATGGAAAATGCATTTTGGAAGTAGTTTGGAAGCTGTGTCCTCTATGGTGGGGAAAAGTCGTGAGAAACTCCAAGCCAATAGCTTTGGTATTAACCAGGTGGTACTAAACCATCGGTCTGGTTTCATGGTAGCACATGTATGTGCATCCATAGATGGACAAAGGGGCTTGTTCACCCCATCCTTCACCTGGCTAATATATTGCAATGTCTCTGTTCCTCCACCACCCTGCTTTTCTTTCCGAAGCCTAGAATCAAGTTCTACTTTAGGAGGACAGTCTCAGATGAGGCAAAATCTTGGGGCCTTCTACACAGTGTTACAGGCTGGCATATTCTTTGCAGGCTGAATAGAGATGCGGACAGATTTTCTGTGGTTATGACAACTTCCTATTTATTCATCTCAGCACTGTTTTGCAGATCAACAAGCTATCTTCCCTTTTGCTGTTGGTTTTCTCTCTCTCTCCTTGCAAAGTCTGAATTGCATGTGCAGCTGCTGTGGGAGTAGTCAGGCTTCTTCCATAGCTGGAGAAATATGAGGAAAAGCTCTGGTGTCTGCTGCTAGCTGGGCTATTTAGTTCCTGTTGGGTTTATGGGCTAGGAATTGAGTGTGGCAGGGTGATGGGGATTCCTTTGGGGGCTTCGGGCTGTATGATGTGGGATTTGCTTACACTGTCATGACTTGAAGTGCTATGGACAGCAGTCAGGCACAGCTTGGAATATCCTCAGATAAGGAACTTCATAAGTCTGTGGCACTGTTTCTCTTCCTCACTTTCCAGTAGTGGCTGGTTATGTAAAGCAGTTGTGCCTGTAGCAAGTTTTCAGGAAGACAGTGAAATTGAGTGGTTATGGCTTGATATGTGGATTTAAAATGTCAGGTCACATCATCAAGTGCCTCAGTTTCCCTACCTGTAAAATGATGCGTTGTTCTGTAAAGAGCTCTGCAGCTCAACAGTGAAATGTTTGCCAAGACAGGTAAGAGCCACCAGGTCCAGGAAAGGACAAATAGGCACCGTTTCATTTCTTCCAATAATGATGTCATCCTGCCAAAAATAAAGTTCTTATCTTTCAGCTGCCAGGCAGAGAAAGCAGTGCACAGGCTGGAGGTTTTTTCCATATCAATGACTGATGCTTTATTGCAGTTTCTGCTTTGAAGACTTTAGTTCACTCCTAACTGAAATGTGAGACATAAGGTAAGTATCTTGACAACTCGCACAACCAGTCTGACTGATAGTGTGTCTGTCCAGGTGTTTGTATGGGACATGTCTCGGAATCCAGACAAGTTGTTAGAGTCAGTCCTACAGGCATGTGGCTTTGCTGCTGGAAAGAGTATGTTTTCATAACCAGACAGTGTCTGATACAGCCGAGAATAGTAACTCACAGGCGGCTGAGCTGTGAGGAGAGGTGAAGGGTCTGAGGGAAAGGGATGGTAAGCAGAGGCATTATTTGTGGGTGGATTCTTTTCTGAGCTGTCTTGAAGATGTAACAAAAGTGTGAAGAAGGGATGAAAGCTGATTTATAGAGTGTTTTAGCACTGTTGCTGTAGGGATTATAGGACCTATGGCAGCCTTGAGAGCTATTGAGAGTTCCCCCTAACAGCTACCGGCTGATTCTTGCTGCCATGCAGGTGCTGCTGCTAACATGCTTGCAGTGCCTGGAAGTGCAGCAGAACCCCACGCTGGTTTTTAGAGTATGCTTTGCAGCTGTACTGTTTCAATGTGTAGCTCCCCACCTCGGAAGATAAAATATGTGCTTGCAGTGTTTGCTCTTGAAATATGTAGTATGTGGCAATGGTATGGCAGGGAGGACCTAGTTTGGTCTCTCTCCAGTACAACTATGGCCATTGCTGCCTCTAATGTTCCCACCCCTCATTGGTGGGCTGCGGCTGGGAACAGCTGCTCTGGTGAGTTTCTTGTAAGATTGAAAGGCTAATACAACTCAGGGATGAGAGGAAGAAGCAGAAGATGGGACAGCAGACCTGAAGGACCTGTGTTGCTTGAGGAGACCAGTATGTACCATCCCTCAAGATCTATTTAGCCCTGTCTAGAGAGTCGTGACTGTCTTGGGGTAAGCCTTGGAGACTTGCTTTGGGGGAAGCATCCACAGAATTCTCTCTTGTGAAAACTGGCATGTGTGTGGGTGCTATGAGGTCTGTCGTTTTGCGCTGACAAATGGCTAGTGGATGTGCTCCTCTGACTGTGGTTATGTTTACTTAACATATGCCTCTCCACAGTCCTGCATCCCAACACAATATTGAGTTGGAATGGACATGCCCACACTGACTCTTCAGAGCTGATTTAAGGGTCCTAAATTTGTGTTTAAAGTACCCTCTCCGTTCTTTTTTTTCTGAAGAAGATGGAAAGAACTGATCCAAAAGCCTGGTTGCCATCTTATTTGTTGAACACTTCAAAGCATCTAACAGTTTCTCAGAGGCAGTTGTTAACACATGAAAATCGCTTGTCTAATGAGTGAATTGAAAGTGTAAAAAGGAATAATGTATTAAAATTAATTGGTATTTCAATTTAAAATCATACTCCATAAAATTAATTCCAAGACTTTCAGCAGCCCTAAGGAGCAGCCTTAGCAAATGATCTAGTTTTACTCTGAATCTGAATGCAGATGGTGTTTGTAGCCTTTATCTCCATCTTTACTCATTCTCCAACTAAAGATTCTTTTCACCGAATATAAGGTAACTTTTTCCATCCACCAGAAAATGTCCTAATCTGAATCTAAAACTGTCAGGATTCCAAAGTCTTAATGATTAAAAATGTCAGGTAGCATCGGAATGATTACATTTGACTTTTTGGGGTTTGCTCTTTAGGGGTCCAGTTTTTTTGAGATTCCATTAAGGAATTTGACTTCTTGGGAGGAACTGTGTGACTATCTAAACCCCTTGCATTGATTCAAAGTAATTATCTAAAACTTGAGGTTTCTGGAATTATTAGTTAACTAAAAAAAAAAAAAAAAAAATATTGGCCCTGTATTGTAATAGTAGGGAACCATTTTGTGGTGTGAGAGAAATCATTTTTCCTGTTCTCAGGTGTGTTTTTGACCACCCAAGCAGAACTTTATTAGCTTAGGGCTGGAACCCCTCAGGGAATTTCACTGCCTGGGTGGTGATTCTTTGATTCAGGGAATTCAGTTCGTGAAATTATCATCTCCTTATCTTAATTTTTTACCATATAAGTACTTTGGAGTGTGGTGGGTTTCTTCTTTTTTGTCTTTCTGGCAGTTCTTATCTCTGCTCATGTGCAGGAGTGGACAAGTTCGCAATTTGCAACTACAATGTGTGATTTTTTTTTTTTTTTTTAATGTCTCTATTTTTATGGATTTGCCCTGAGGAGTGTCTAACTTTACATAAAGCTGAGATGATCCCTTGAGGGGAAGGGGATGGGAAGAACCCCTATGCATTGTAGGTCTCTTCTCCCTGCACACCCATTAACATCGCTGGGTGCAGCAGGTACCCTGGCAGGGCAGGGGCTGCTCAGCCCTTTTCTGTCTGCCTTGAGGCTCTTCTCCAAGTGTTCTACCTGTGCAGAGAACCCAGGGAGGACCTTTCTGCCATTACCAGTGTATAAGCTCCTGCCTCTTTTTGAAAAGCTTAAGTGCTTTCAAAACGCAGTATTTGGGTCTGTAGAGATACAGACAGGCACCTTTCCTGCACATTTCCAGGAATGGATGTGAGAAACGTGCACAGGCATACAGGCTCAAGCTCCTCTTGCAGCTTCTAGTCACCATAGTAAGCCAGTGTGGATAACGCACTTGCAGAGCCTTGTGCCAAGCTGCTATGCCCTGCCTTTCCGGGCCTAGCAGTACGGGCATGCCCAGAATAGGTCTGGATCTTTTTGCTTGACTTGTATTTTCTGCTTTGGGAATGGAGCAGTGTGTCTCTTTTCCTTCCCGGGCTGGAGTGGTCTGTGCCTCTTCTTTTAAAGCAGGGAGTGGGAAAAGACAATAGTGCATTTCTTTTTGGTTGCCTCTTTCATGAGTGTTTGGACTGAACCAAATGAGTTTCCTAGCAGTGTGAAATAGTCTGACAAAAAATTTAGGGAATCTGGGTTTTAAAGCCACATTCTGAGCTTTCCTTGGAAAGATGTGGCAGGTGGCAAACCCCCAAGGAAGTGTCTTGGACTTCTATTTCTGTTCCATCCTCTTGCTGTAAGAAAGATTACGTTGGTCCCTCTGCAGACTGATCTTTTATTTAGTTTGTTTATCGCCACCTGACTGTGCTCAACTTGTCCTCCAGCAATTTACTGGAATTCTCATCAGTGAGAAAAAGTAGGTCATCCTAGCACAGTTTGGCTAGGTTTGGGTGGAAGAGGTTTTACTGTGAAGTTTTTTGCGAGTGAGAAATCTCTTTGGTGCTACTCAGCTAGTTTCACCAGCACATCTGGCCACTTGTGTGCAACTTGCAGCTGTAGTGGCTTGTGTTGCATTAAGCTTCTGCCAGAGCTGCGGGAGAACATCTGCCCCGCTGCGTACGTAGTGTGGCGTGAACAGAGGATGGTGCAACTTCTTGTACCTTGAAAGATGGGGAGATTTGTTCAGCCTGTACTCATGTTACGAAGTCAGCATATAACCAGCCCAAATTAGCCAGCATGGGTTAATCTGACCAGTTGTAGAGTAATGCTGTGGTCCCACGTGAAGCTTTTGGCATAGGCTAGAGCGGGGTGGGGATGGCAATACTGGTAGAGCCCAAGAAGGTCGCTGTGATGAATGTGGGTTTCAAGGCAAATGGGATATGCGTAGCAGAGGCTCAATACTACTTCAGGCTTCCTGTGGTCTAAGCCATGATGGTTCAGTAAGTGGTGTTTAACTCATCAGGAGTTAGTATCAGAGGATATCCACTGTTTACTAGTTGTAACATGAACACCTTGGGTTTGGGCTGAATTCCTTTGAATTGAAAATAAATGTTATATATAAAACCAAAATATGTGCAAGTTGAGGCTTTGCCTAGCCTACAGAAATGTTGCTGATGTGGACAACTCCTGAGGAGTTTGCACAAAGGCAAGGGCCTGCCACAGACTTAATGCTAAATCCCCACTTTCCTCTTAATCTCAGGGATTCTGTCTCAAGTTCTCCAACCTGAATTAATATCTGTCTCTCCTCCAGCAAAGTCAAGCCCAGGGGAGGGGTCAGGTCCCAAAGAAGAGGACAGAGAGGACTGCATTCTCCCCAGCCAGCACACTCTTTAGGGTAGAGGTGAGTAGCATCAATAGGGATTTGAATGGAACAGAGAAAAACGCAAAGCAGCAAAGTCGAAACCTGTGTTTTAGGAAGCTATTAGTATGGTGTAACAACTAAATGAAAAAAAGAGCTCACAGTTAAGAGGCTGCCTGTGGGCTATTGTGTGTTTAGACGTACTTGGGATTGTGTTTTGGTCTTGGGGGCTTCTAAGAGCCTTTGAAAAGTTGGGAAATTCATGGTCTCTTGAAATTATTACTGTGGTTTCCTTCAGAGTTTGAATTCATTTTTGCTTTTACTTCCTCCCTCTTCTCCACCAGCACACTTAGTGATTTAAAACACAGTTGTGAGAGGTTGTTACTATGGATCATTCATCACTAGCCCAGGTCTTTGATGGTTAGCAGGCCATCTGTTTGGGCTCCTTGGTGCTTTCACCCCATTTTTGGTCAGAAAGTACCTGTACCACAGCCAGGTTATTGCCCTGGGTGAAGAAGGCCTGGTGGGAGGGTAGTGCCCACTTTCAGCCAGGCCCTGCTCATCATGAGTTGAAGCCAGCTTGCACCAGAGACTTCTGTGTGCAGTTGTGGGACTGTTGCATCTAAAGCAGCAAATGCAAGGTTCACAAACAGGATTCCTATCCTCCCTGCCTTGGCATTTGCTAGGTAGTCTTGTATTACTGGCACTTGCTGTGCTGCTCTCGCACCTCTCTTGCTCTGGGACTTCCTGTACCAGATGTGACTACTTGGGCTGCTCGTCTGACCCACCCATCAGCTACGCCTGGCTGGATGAGGAGGGAGCACCGTGCTCTCACCAGCTCCCCTTCTTAGTGGGTGAGGGAGGCCACCCTCTGCACCACGCTCTCTGCCCTCCCTGCATGCCTCTTCCCTTGGGCATTGCCCAGCCACAAGACAGGCGTGCACCACGGGGGCAGAGGAGCTTGTGACCTGGGTCTTGTTTTCTCCCTTCTTTCTAGTAGGCCTCCCTAGAGGCTTAGCAGAGTTGTGCTCATGTAACTAGAAGCCTTTGATGACACTTAGTCCAACCTTCTCTGTCGCTAGGTATTTGTTGTGGAAGTATTGAAATAAGCCTGATTATACACGTGTATCTGCATGGGGGAGGCGGGGGGAGGTGCACTTGAAGTCCTGCAAATGTGTTGCAATGTCAGCTGGGTGTTTCACTTCAGAATATGCTGCTGTGCACTGAGGCCCGAGCAGCTGACCTGCTCTCAGTAGGTACTTGGGAACTCCTCTGTGATAACACTGCTTTCCATTCCAGCCACTGGCACTACGAAGGGTCGTCCCTCCCTTCCCCAGCACCTCCTCTTGGCTTTAAAGACCCATTTGTAGGTTATGTCGCTCCACTGTCTTCCATGTGTCTGCGGCGGGAAGGAGTTTCATGTTCCTCATTCATGTGAATAGGGTCCTTCTTGCTGGGACAGTTGTGGTTTTCTCAGCCTTTTTTTATGACTGCCAGTGTGTGATGGGCAGCCCTCTCCAGAAGTACGGATATGCATCACTAGAAAGGTCATTTTCTACAAGACATGGCCAGACCCATGAGCGCTGCTGCAAGATACGGGTTTATGGGAAATTTTTTTCCTTTCACCTTTTTCTTTCTCACTCTTTTGCAGGGCAAGGACTTCTGGTCTGAAGCAGAGGGTGACAAGAGCTGTTCTGTCTCTGAATCCATCATGGAACAGGTTAGCTTCAAACGTGACTAAAGTCAGTCGTTCACAGTGACCAGTGGTTCTCTTGTGCACTTGTTCCGAGATACCGCAAAGAGGATGAGCCTCAAAAAGTGCTGGCTCATGACCTTCTCATCTTCTTCAGAATTCCTGCAGGGACCCTGGCACTGCTCCTCTCCATCATGAATACAGTTAAAAAGTGGATGGAACCACTTAGTTTGCAAGCTGCTTCTTTGTTACCTCGCAGTGTGACACTCCCCCTTTAAACTACAGGCTGGAGATGTAGCTGTTTAAGAGACTACCATGTTTATTGATGAAGCTACAAACTACTAAAACTAATAAATTAAGAGACACACCACTGTGATCAATTTGTTGCATTGTTTTGTGCAATATTAATCATAGTTATGAAGCTACTATTTGTCACGCTTAAGTCTTATTAACTACATTAAACTGCTCTTGAAATGTCTATCATCGTCCTCACCTCACTGAGTGTTAGGGTACAATTATAACCCTCTTTGTTCTGCCCTCCCACAAGCCTTTTGAATATAAACCTGGTGACTAGTCCAGTGGGCTGTTCAAGGGGATTGCCACTGGTGTCCCAGTGAGCTTGGGTTGCCAGGTGAGCTTCACTGCTGTCTGTAAAATCCATGCTCAGTTCATGGAAGGTGTGCCTTCTGTTGATCTTTGACTGATCATATACCTTATTTTCCATTTGTTCCCATTTCTGGACTCTCCTTTTTGTTGTCTTTGTTCCTCTCTTTCTCTGCCCAGTTTCCTTTCAAGTGAACAACCGATCCTTAATTACTTTTTATGCATTTGGCCCAATTTATGCATTTGCTACTGTTGCCTAGGCAATATTGGTCCTGTGTGATATTACTGATATGTTATATAGATACAGGTGGCCTTGCAGGGTTCCACTCCCCAAAAGGTACTTGAAACTCCCTTTCAGTTACAGGTTCATCCTGGTTGCATATTGATTTCCCTTTGCAGTTGGCAAGACAAACCATTCTACTTTAGCCTTGATTCTTCTCCCTAGTTAAAATTAAGCCTAAGCATTTTCTTATAGGCAGACAGTCTGCATACCAGAGTAAGGATTTTTTCTCACTTTATTTCTGTGGTCACACAACATCCTGCTCTCGTAGCTGCTTAACTAAAATTATTGGACAGTCTCCTGGTTTTCTACACAGGCCTTGGTTGGTTATGAGGCCCCATGTTCCAGTGGGACCTCTTGCTCACATCAATCTGACTGCCTTGTGGACCTTCTCAGCCTAACTAATTTGGGCACTCCGTGCTGCCTTCCTTGAAGGCGGCAGGGTGCGTGGCTCTGGAGGCAGCATGTGCCTGTTTACTGGGGGTGAATGTACCAGTGTAGATGATACCAGACAGCAATGATCTGCCATTTCAACTGTCACTATTCTTGTGAGCAGCTGCGTGGCCCTCTACAGGGAGCTGAACAGGTTTATTGTGGGGCTAGTTGAGATCCTTTTGAAGAGGGAGAAGAAAGTGAACCTTGGGTTTTTTTGCAGGCTTATGCTGTTATCTCTGTTTCCCACCTTGTTACTGCTATGCTCTGATTACATTTAAATGGGGAGCTGCTGGCTTCGTTATGCACAGGAAGTAGAATGCCCAATTCCCAAATACAGGGGTAAAAACCTTCCAAACACAGATGTCTGAATAGGGGTAAGTGGGTGGTTTGTGCTGAGTACATATCTGTTTCAAAAGAGGAACTCTGATCAGGGTTTCTGTCACTGCCACAGCTGGAAATGAGAGGAGAAGGTGAGCTGACTCTTCCACCACTGGTTTGTATAGAACAGAGCCATCTATCATTCACCATCAGACGGTTCTGTGTGGGTACACATCCAGGAATTAGTATGCATTTGCTGAAGTCTTGCGGACTCCCTGGCTAACGCTATTCAGGATGCCCAAAGGAGGCCAGAAAAATGTGTTCAGGGTTGGAAAACAGCATATGCTTAGACCTTTTGAGTGTGACTTTTCCTAGGCACGGGCTTAACGGTGATTTTCTTATGTTTAAGATCAATGGATCTGTCCAGATGGAGCGTGCGCTGCTGTACACCTTCCTGGAGGTATCCTCTGATTGTAAGTTCAGAGAGCAACTGCATTCCCTGCAAAGCCAGGGGATTTTGTCTTTCCTGAAAGGCAGCAACTGCTACGATGATGAGCTGGAACTTCAGACTGATGGCAATCGGAGCGGCCACTTGCAGAATGGTGAGCTAGGTGAGTGCTCTTTTCTCCATCCTACATGCCTCTCTGGTGGTGGTGTTTCTTTCCCCTTTTCCCATCTTTGCTGCTGGTCTGTTTCAGAGGAGTAATGTTTTCTCCATTGAGAAACTTCACAGTGTGGCAGGTGCTGATGGTGTTGGTTGGGATTTTAACACTTGGGATAAGACAGCTAGTGCTTAGTACTTTATCTTCCCGTGGATTTCTAGAGCACCTGTCACCCTGGGGTTTTGTCTGCAGCACATCAGACAAGGGCCACAAAGCTGGTACTAATGATTGCTGTCCTCAAGGAGTGTGATATTAAGCAGTTAAGTTAGGCCTCATACTGCTCCTCAGGAAGTATCAGTACTTGGGCTAGGATTTTGGAACAACTCTTGTTCTGGTACCAAGTGAATCCCTTTCTGTTCTACCAGTGTGGTGGAAACTGTTCCTCAAATAGTTTCTGGTACCGTTCCTGCTTTAATAGCCATCTCCAGGATGGCTGTTGCCCCTTGCCCAGCAAGCACGCCTTAGACAGGTACACACTTCGCTGGGTAA
>NW_009219186.1:0-210 GCF_000690835.1 Fulmarus glacialis
CAGGGCGGGCAGGGGAGCCCGGCCAGCCGCCCCCGCGCCCCACGGAGGGACCCCCACCACCGGTGGGACATGGCAAGAGCCTTTCCCAGGGGGTCTAAATCTGAGGATATGGTAGAAATCAGTATTTCGGAGGGTCACGCTTGGCTGGGGGGGCAGAAGCTCTTTCCTCTCCCTGGGCCGCAGCGTGGGGTGCGGATCTGGTCCCGCATG
>NW_009219187.1:0-4018 GCF_000690835.1 Fulmarus glacialis
AAGGCAAGCTGCAGGAATCGCTGAGTATTTCCAGACTTGCAAATTCAACCTCAGGAGAGCAGCAAAAGGAAATTAAATGCTCACTCGATGATGGCAAGTAGGGCTCTCCCGGGGCTTTGCAGCAGCCGGGGCGGCTCACCTGCAGAGCCCAAGGGCCCCTGCCGTGGGTCCCACTCCTGCCTCCGTCCCCGCGCCAGCCCCCCCGGGCAGCCCTGAGCCCCCCCCGGCTCAGCCCTGTCTCAGCAGATCCCTCGTACGTGGGTTTTTCTGAGCATCCCTGGCTGCTTCCCCTCAGCCGGCTTCGGTACTATTAAAACATTTTCCACCAGCACCGATTTCAATTACATGTTTTTAAAAAGTCATTAAAGAGAATTCCCCATGAAATTATTTTTATTTCCCACCTCCCCGCCCCTCCGTCTACTTCCAAACTAATGAGATTAATTGAAAACTACAAACATCTTCCAAGGGCCCAAGGCAAATGCAATGTCAAACAGATGTAACTCTTCCCAAGCTGCGCAGGATCGCATCGACCCTCTCTCCTGCTCGCCCCCTCAGAGCATCCCTCCCGACAAGGGGCTGCATTTTGCGGTCTCAGAAGGTGCTCAGGTTTTGAAACCTTTGATATTTTTTTCCCTCCTTTGAGGAAGGAAAAAGAAAGTGCCTGAGGAATGAAACCTGTCAGATGCAATAATGTGAAATCTTACTTTTGGCTGGCAGGCAGCGGGGGGGGTCTCTCTGGCGTGTGGCGTTAACTGAGGGAGCTGAAACAGGGAAGCAGGGAAGAATATTAGAAAAGTTATTCTGCTTTCTCTCAGCCCCCAGGTAGGAAAAGAAAAATAAAATCCCCCAAACCCAATAACCTGCAAACCAAACCCGACAATAGCTCTATTCACCTCCCAGGCTTTTATCCACTCCCAATGTTTGATCCCTCCCATCCCGGCGCTGGGTTAATCAATAGAACAAATCTCCGGCGTCGCACCTCTCCCGGCCCCCACGGGCTCCTCCAGGGTTGATTAAAGCAAACAGCCATTTGCAGGGCTGCACGCCTCGGAACACAGCACGCTTTTTCAGACTGCCTTGCTACCGCCCGCTCCGGATAAATAAAGGAGAGGGAACAATATGGGGGATTTGTTACTTGGTGGAGCAACCGCTCAGTGTCACCTTTAAGAAGGAAAACCTCAAATAAAACCCCAGCCCCTGATGAATTTCACGGGACCATACATTTATACGTATATATACGCAGAGAGTGGTGAGGAAGATGGCGTCAATAGTTTCAGAATTAGAGAAAACAAATTTGTTTGCATGGAAACTCCCCCAAAGCCCAGTTTGTGCAAACGTACGGTCACAGATGATGGGAGAAATAACTAAGGCTGCAGAATGGACTCTCTCCTTCGCCGTGACGACTTTAGCCTCCCTTAACAGCTCACATGTGCTGCCAACCCCTCTCCTCACAGGGGTGTGGGTGGATTTTGGTGGGACCGCAGGGAAGATGCTGTGAGATGCCCATGGAGGGTCTGGCGAGCCACCCCTTTGTAAGAGCACGGGGTGTCTGGGACCGAGGGTGCGCGGAGAGCAACGAGCATCGCACCGGCACGGGCAGGGGACCAGGGCAGCTGTGGGATGACCTGCCCTGCTGCCGATGCAAGAGCCAGGCCAAAAAAGACTGCGGCGGATCCAGTCCCCGGCACCCTCTGACAAGTTAAAAACCTCCAGTTTATTAAAGATACATTCCTACGCTAATAAAAGACGCGTTGTCTGGTGGTGGAGAGGCTGCAGGATGTTATGTTTGGAATGTTCCTCGGCCCTTGTGTAATTAAAAGCCCCACCAGCTGTGGAACTGCGAGAAGCTATTTTTTCCCCCCCAGACAGACAGACTTGATGTTTTCTGTGATCTCCATGATGTCACCAGCTCCCCTTTGATGTGTGCAACCGAGGAACCGCCGAGGCTCACGACTCCGGGGGGATATTTGTCTGAGTATTGCTCATTAGATGACCCAGTAGGATGGAGGCAAGATTAATTACAGAAGGGAAGAGACCGATCCCTGCATCCATATTCATTAGTGCATTAGGGCTCGCTGGCCATTGTGGTGAGCCAAATGCAAAAATAATAATAGGACAAAGTCACTTCCCTGAAGATTTCAATAATGGGACAAAAAGATGGATTGTTTTCCCCATTTCATGTGGGGAGGATGGAGATGCAGAGCAATTAAAGGCCTGCCTTAACATAAGACAGCAGACTATCCCACAAGGGGGGTGCCGTGGAACCAGACCCGGAGCAGATCCCTCCCGATCCCCCCTCGTGCTTTTGCATTTGTATAACACGACGAAACCACAAATTTGCAGTGGTTTCCTTATGCAAGTCCTTCTCTTGGACTGGCTGGTGGCAAGTAATGTTACAGGGGTGGCCAGGGGTACTTAGAGCAGCAATGCTGCACGCTGCTGCAGCCAGCGATGATGTACCAGCCCTTGGGATTTGCGGGGCATGAATGAATTGGGGTCTGAGCAAATGGCCTCAGGAATTCAGCCCTCCCCATGCTGAGTCTTCTGACTCCACAACATACAAACAAACCTAAAATCACTGGAAAATGCTTTATTCCGACACCCTCGCTCCCATAACCACGTTACATGCTGGAGACAAAAGGCTCTCCCATGGCACAGCTCGGATGCTCCCCGGGGACTGCCGGCCCTTCTCTAGTGACCAGGATTTTCCAGAGACAGAAAAAGCTGGCGGCAAAATCCTGCTGCCCGTTATAATAACAGAAAGGAATATATTTTATGCAAGCCCTCAGATGTGTCCTCTTTGGGTTCTGTGGGTCTGTGGAGGACAGCTGGAGCCCATCCTTCTGCCCAGGCTTGGTAGACCGTCACACTGGTGGCTTCTGAATTGTTTTTCTGCATTAGATGAAAACCAGCCCCGTTCCAGTGGAGAGGGCACAGCACAGGTTGTAGGAACAGTATGTCCCCTCCGCTCACACCCTGGCCGCTTGCTGGGGCAAATACCGGTCCCAAGCCTCCGAGTGAACATTTCTGCAGGTATTTACCCTGCAAGCAGCCCAGAACTGGATTAAGATAAGGTGAGCGCTGGGACGATGTGGAAATGCCTGTCAGGCCTACAAACCTGCAGGGCAAATTAAGCAATCATGTTCCCAGGACATACATAAAAATAAGTAAAAAACGCTATTAATCCATAGCAACAAAAGGAGATAGCATGGCAACAGCAGCAACTGCTGCAAAACAAAACAGTAACAAGAAGGGAGGAGGGGAGAGAGAAAATAAAGCCCTGCTCTGCCCTTCAGGGGTTTTTAAGGTAAAGTGGGATGTTGCATCCCAGGTCAGTGGGAGTTATACGTGGACTGGGTGCTGGTCCGAGGGGCTGGCTGCACGGTCCCGCATCGACCTGTGCACAGCTCTGCTCGGCTGCTGGAGGATCCTGGGGTGCCAAACCCCCTCCGGAGCCGGGAAGGGGTTGCAGCGAGGCAGTGGCCATGGCACGGGGTGGTGCTGACGGCATTTCCCAGGCTGTCCTTAGGGCAGGTTTGACTGCGGTGGTTCTCTGGGGGTCCCTGAGCCTGTGCTTGGGCTGAGAAAGGTCCCAGCTCCTGATGATCACCGTGGAGCCGGGCTGGGAGCTGAGGATACCAAGCCCATCATGGGTTCCTCCCCCCCCCAATTGCTATTGAGAAAATTAAAGCAAAAAATGGCCAGCAAGGAGGAAGAGTCCTCAATAGCAGCTCACAATCACTTTACAAAGATTGAGCTGCTCATGGCTGTTGGCACTGCAGAGGAAAAAGAGCCTTTTACCTCTCAGGACTGATGTGCCGTGGACTTGCTGGATTAAATAACTAAGCCCAGGAGCGGAGCTGCTCCTGCGAGGCTCCCAGCCTCCAAAGCGATGCTTTCTGCTCCGATGAGGGCAACCGCCCCCCCAAGAAACAAAACTGGGATGAACTCAGCATCAAAACAAGGCTTAAACCCTGTTTTGAACCCAGGTAGTGCTCTGCTGTGGGTGCGTAGGAAG
>NW_009219187.1:4030-8664 GCF_000690835.1 Fulmarus glacialis
CCTAATGGGTGTTAATTTGAAGTGGCAAGTTTGTGAGTCAGGCGGGGGATGCAGGGGGAGGAGCGGGCAGGCGGCACGATGCCGGGATGAGAAGTGTTGCCGCTTTTGCTGCGTGCTGAAAGGGGTTACGTACGCTTCTGGCATGGCAGGCCAGGCCAAGAGCACCCCAGCGACGTTAGGTGGGCTCGGGATTTGGAAGGAGAAAGGGAGCTGCATGTGAAGTGGCAAGTTTGTGAGTCAGGCGGGGGATGCAGGGGGAGGAGCGGGCAGGCGGCACGATGCCGGGATGAGAAGTGTTGCCGCTTTTGCTGCGTGCTGAAAGGGGTTACGTACGCTTCTGGCATGGCAGGCCAGGCCAAGAGCACCCCAGCGACGTTAGGTGGGCTCGGGATTTGGAAGGAGAAAGGGAGCTGCATGGCGAGTAGGGAGGGGATTGCATAAAGCTGAGTTACAGGCAGTTTGGCTTTATTGGAATCAACGTTCAATGGATCGTTGTTAAAAGGAGGAGATTTTCCATGCTGTGAGAGCCAAAGCAAATACAGTGAAACTTAATTAAATGCTTGCCTGCTAAAATAATAATTTTCTTATGAATTGAGGAAGGTGAAGTACAATGAGAGATGGACCTGATAAAGGAACAATGATTCTCCAGTGTGCCTGGCAGAAGCGCACAGGTAAAGAGCACAATAAAGCAGTTTTTTTGGTGGGGAAGGTTCTCCACTTTTTCTCTCGTACAGGTCCGTGGGTAGGATGGCCTCCAGGGCTGAGTCAGCTGCCAAAGCCCTCATGTACTGCCCGTCTCCATCACAAAACACGAACGTACACTCCAGTGCTGATCTAGCAGCTCAAGGAACAGTATTGTCTGAATTACTGGCAGCGAGTGGAAATACTAATGCTTGTCTAGAGGAAAGAGAAGGAAGGGGGAAAAAAATCTGTGAATAACTGCAATTTTAATTCCGCTCTTGCTTGCTGGGGCTGGGGAGACGGGCGGCACCTCATCTTCTGGGCCTGGGGCCACTTCTGCACTCCAAGAACTTGTTCAGTGGGGCTCTGGATAGAAAAAAATGTCAGCTGGAAGAAAGCCCTTCCAAATAAGAAGTGAATGGTAATATCATCATCGTATAAAGAACCTGGGAGAATCGTTTTGAGAGGCAAAGCTGGAAAAAAAAGAAAAAAAAGAGGTCTTGAACCATGCACCTGCAGGACCTGCTGCCCGTGAGCGTGCGGAGCACGCCTTGCACGCGCGTGAGCACTCCTGCGGCACGGCCGGAGCGCTTGCTCCCAGGTCTGCAAAAATTGCAGACTTAGAGGCCAGGCAGAGATTTCTTTTGAAAGCCTCTCTCTAAATGTTATTTCCCTTTAGAAAGAAAAAAATTAGGATGGATAGATGGCTTTCACCTTTAAAGGGCTCCTCCCCGGCAGCACCCCGATCCGCCGCTGCTCCTCCGAGCCCTGGGGCATCAGCATCTTTTCGCACCCCAGAAAGAGAGGCTTTCCGGCTCTCCCCGGGCTGCGATATGCGTCAGAGCACCAATGGAACGTAGCAAAATGAGGAGAATCAGAAGCAATTTGGAGCTTTTCTCTTTTTTTGGCATTTGGCTTCATCTCGGCACCGCTGGCTCCAGCCAGTGCATTTGACTTGTTGGGTTTGACTTGGGGTTCGTGGGTTCAATACTTTTCTACTGAGGCCTCAAACCAAGGGGGAAGGCCAAAACCCTGTTTTTCCATTGTTTTAATAAGTGTAATCATTTTTAAAAAGTTTAGTTTTCTAGCCTCCTCCAAATGCAGTTATTCTTTCTCTTTCTCTCTCAAAAAAATCCCCAGAAACCAAAAGACTGAATTTGGACCCTACGTTACTTGGCATTGACTCTTTTAGATACGTTGAACATTACTTCATGGCTGAAATTACAGAAATAAACCCGCTAATAAAATAGAAACTAATAACTTTTACCCTCTGTCTTTCTATGGGAGTCAGGAATGGCTTAGTCTGTACAATAATTATACTGTATGCACGGCAAAAAAAAGTTCTTGACTCCTGCCATTCCCAGCCCTTCCCCACCAAAGGAAAAAAAAAAAGTTAGCAATAAATTTAAAACAGTTTTATTTACCTTGAACTACTCAGCCAAGAATGCACATTATTTAGGGGCTGGAATAAAAAGCCATTCACTCTAGTTCAATTGGCCATTTAGTTCAATTTGTGTGTGTTACTGCAGGTAATTACTATGGTAATAATGTACTGTAATCTGCGCTGATTTGGAACTTGTCCTGTTTCTGTATTAATAATAAGTGCCATATATGTACTAATTACCAGTTTGTTACCATGGTTATTTGCGTAGATGCCATGTTAATGATACCCTGGAAACATAAAGCAATCACATTTTTGAATTAAATCTTTGTGGTCTCTTTAGTGCTAAAAGCCCAATTCACATAAAATAATGATGAAGAAAATGAGATCATCGTCGCTGACTTGCCAGCAAGCTGATTAGCTGCACTGCATAAATATACGATTTTACCATACTGAAAAATTAGAGCCTCCAAAACATTTTCCATGGTTGCTAAGTAACTTCCCAAAGATTACATCACTTACAGGAATACGCGGTGCCAAATCTGTCATGCACACGTATTTATAGAGCATACAGTGCGGGGAATGTATGCTCGGCGGAGAGGGCTCGGGTGCTGCCATAGGTGTAAGCCGCTGGCTCCCTGCCGGAGAAGAGGGGTAAATAAACAGGCATCCCTCCCCTTTCCCAGCAAACTCACACACGCACCCCTTACTCCTCGGAAACAGCCAGGAGGCAATCCAGAGACATCTATTTTTTAGGATTATTTAAAGCCAGAAGGGACCTCTGCTATCCCTCCTCTACAATAATTTCATGCTGCAAGTCCTGCGCTGGCTTGTATCTCTTCTCCCCTTTAAATTGAACCAAGCAGCACATTTTTGGGGATGATTTGTTGGAAATGTGTACTGGAAGGGACAGGGCTGGCTACTGCTGCCTCCCGGTCCGAGCGAGCGCTGCTGTGTATCACCACGTGCTGGGTGCGCGCTTGCGCAGACCTCTCGAGGTTTTGCTGCGGGACGATGAAGAGCGTTTGTCCCTGCAGAGCTTCTCCCTGCAGTCTGCCATCCAACTGCTTCTGCAAACAACCTGCTACTCCCATGCAGCAGCTCCCTTGCTGCCCATACTGGATCTACATTACAATTAAAAATAGTTTATTGGCAACAAAGCATTCCCTTTTCCCTGATCGCACAGTAAACAATGGGTCCTTCCTACCCTAAAATTAATGGCAATTCTTTAACCAGATGACACTGGTGCAGGGGCTGGGGAAATCTGGAACAGTGAAGCCGTGTGTCCCTGCAGACAGCAAGGAATAAGGAAACCTATAGGTCCCAATCCTATGGTAAAGTCTGATCCCTACTGCTGTGGGTGAAGCCCCATGGATCTGGAGCCCTTGCAGGTCTGGTGGGAGCAGCAGGACCCCGAGGCTGCAGGTTTGGGCACCCTGGGACAGCCGAAGGATGGAGCTGGGGAGCTCCGCTCTCGCTGGCAGGATTTGTCCAGGAGATGAACAGGGAGGTGGGAAAGGGCATCCTGGGGAGTCTGCTCGAGAGAAACTGGTGTCCTGGACCGCGTGTGGGAGGACCCACAGCCACTGCAACACCGGCCAAAAGCCCCGGGAAAATGACAACATCAATTTGTCAAGTGAAGTTGCCTGACCCTCGGCACGTCACGGAGGGGCTGGCTGAGGCCCCCGCTGGAAGATGCCCCTGGCTTTCACCCGGTGAGATGCTGCTGGGCCACGGCCGCGGTGGGAGCAGAGATTCTCTCCGTTATCCTCCCTCCGCTTTGGCCCAAGGCCATCGCAGCGTTTCCCTCCCTGCTCCTGCAAAACCCAGTCCCGAGCAGTGGATACCATGTCATTTGAAAAGCTACTTAGTGCTCTTTATTATCTGGTCGTTATTTTTCCACTGAAGCCTGAGATAAACAAAGCGTAAATCAAACCAGAACAGGAGCCACTTGGAGCAGGTAAAGGATGGAAAAGATTTTAATCAGTGAATCCGGGCAAGAAAAGCCAAAAGAGGGAGAGGGAGGGAGGAAAGGGGGGTGAGAAACAAAGAAAGGAGAGAAACACCACTTGTTGTTTGTGGGATGAACAAACCAAAGCCACATTTTCCACATGACTCCCAGTAAAAGCTCCTGGTTTGATTATTAATCACAGGGCGGCTTCCATCCATCACTCCATCCCTCCGTGCCTCCCGAGCTGTTTGATGTGCTACCCTCTGCTCTCCCATTCCGCATCCCCCCATCGGGCTGCTCTGACAGGGGAAAGCCCGGGAAGTTATTCCAATAAAGAAAATGCAATCAAATAAATAGGGGAGGAAATAAATAAGACTATCAGGAAAGCTTCTGCTGCGCTGGTTGGATCCCTGCCTCTCGAGGCTTCTGGAGAGCTGCTGACACTGGGAGCGTCTTCTGAAATGGATGGACTTTGCCTCTTGCCTCATACATCTGTTTAATGACCTCTCCTTGCAGGCACTTGACATGTGATTTATGGGATATAAATTTTACCTCTTTGCTTCGGTGTTGCAATCACTACGTTCTGCAAGGTGAGAGCACCTCACCCCGCAGGGACGCCGT
>NW_009219188.1:0-550 GCF_000690835.1 Fulmarus glacialis
ATCCTTTTTGGGGTGTTTCGGATGCTTTTGGGGCCTTCAAGACGGTTTTGGGGGGGTCACTGGATGCTTTTGGGGTCCCCCTTGTAGACCTTTGGCCCAGTTTGGGGGTCCCTGGACCTTTTTGGGGTCCCCTTGGCCCAATTTTGGGGGTTCTTGGACCCTTTTGGGGTCCCCCAGCCCCTTTTGGGGCCTTCAGCCCAATTTTGGGGTCCCCCAGCCCCTTTTTGGGGGCCTTCGGGTCAATTTTGGGGTCACCTTGGCCCAATTTTGAATCTTTCAGCCCGATTTGGGGGCCCCAAACCCCAATTTTGGGGTCCCCCGGAGCATTTTTGGGGTGCCCAGCCCCCTTGGAGCCCCCTCCCGCTTTTGGGGTCCCCCAGCTCCACTGACGCAGAGACGGGACTGTCAAATACCCATTTTGGGGTTCCCTCAGTCCCGCTTTGGGGGTCTCCCCCCACTTTTGGGGGTCTCTCCTCGCTTTGGGGGTCTCCCTCCACTTTTTGGGGGTCTCCCCCCACTTTAGGGGCTCCCTTCGATTTCGGGGTTCCCT
>NW_009219189.1:0-1902 GCF_000690835.1 Fulmarus glacialis
CATCCCATCCCATCCCATCCCATCCATCTCCTCCTGTACCATCCCATCCCACCACATCCCCACCCCCATCCTCATCCCACCCTGACCCATCCCATCCCCTTCTTATCCCTATCCCCATGACCATCTTCATCCCAATCCCACCCCTATCTCCTTCATCCTCTCCTTACCCTGTCTCATCCTGTCCTGTCCCATCCCATCACACCCCATTCTATCCCATCCCCATCCCATTCTGTTCCATCCCCATGCCTTGTCATCCCATCCCATTGCAATTCCCACCCATCCTGTCCCATCACACCCTGTCGCTTTCCTATTCCCATCCCCATTCCCTCCCACGCCATCTCCACCTGTCCCACCCTTCCTTTCCTGTCCCATTCCCATCCCCATCTTCATCCTGCTCCATCTCCATCTCTATCTGTACCTCCATCTGCACCTCCATCTTATGCCATGCCATGCCATGCCACGCCATGCCATGTCATGCCATGCCATACCATCCTATCCCACCCCACCCCCAGCCTGTCCCATCCTATCCCACGCTCTAACTCCATCTCAGCTCTGCAGTGAGACTCAGAGGACTCTGCCCTGAACAAAAACCTCTATCACAGCACCCAAATCCCCTCCCAGGGATTTAGGGACCCACTTTTACCCCCAGGACAGGGGCTGACCCCATACCCAACTGGGATGCTGGGGCAGGAGGTCAAAAACGTCGCTCCCCGCGCCCGGGAGCCACAAAGCAGCAAGAAGCCCCGTTATTTGGGTGAGAGCCGAAGGCGATGGCAGGCGGGCGGATGCCTGCGGGCTGAGTCAGAGGGGCCCCTCTGCATCCGTGCGGGAAGAAAACCCAAAGTCTATCCCTCCGGAAGCAACATCCCTGGCTGGAAAAGCTTTGGGGGGGGCTGACGGGGTTCACCCTCACCTTGCCCACGTGGAAGCAGTCATCTGCGGAGAGGGAGATGCGCTGGCCGGGGCTGTAGAGGGGTGGGCGGCTGGCACCAGCGCGCTGGAAGACGCCGTTGGCCATGCCCTTGACGCTGAGCGCGTAGACGTCCTGCAGCCGCATCAGTGCCCGGGCAGCCCCATCCAGATCCTCGGCTCCAGGCAGCTCCTGCTCTACCTCCTTGAAGCCAGCATGGAGTGCTGAGGGCAGGTAATGGAGTGCACGGAGAGGGATTAATGAGTTTTTGGGGTGCAATTGCCCTTATCAGCCCTTCTCCATCCCTGGGGACCCCACATGCTGCTCCACCTGTTCTCCTGCTCCTCCACCCATTCCCCTGCTCCTCCACCCATTCTTCTGCTCCTCCACCCATTCTCCTGCTCCTCCACCCATCCCCCTGCTCCTCCCTCCCTCTCCACCCATTCCCCTGCTCCTCCACCCATTCTCCTGCTCCTCCACCCATTCCCCTGCTCCTTCACCCATTCCCCTGCTCCTCCACCCGTTCCCCTACTCCTCCACCCAGTCCGTGTCTCCTCTCAGCTCGCCTCAGGTGACAGAGAGGACACACGGCCAAGCATCCCCCCCATACCCTGGGTGTTCTCGGTGGCCTCGTCGCTGTAGATGATGTTGGGCCAGTCGGAGTGGAGACGCTTGATGAGGCTGAAGGCCAGCAAGGGGTTGTCCACTGAGGCCTCGGGGTCCTGGTGCAGCGCCTGGACCTTCTCATAAAACCTACAAGGCACCCACTGGGTGACACTTTGAGTGATGCTCCTGGGTGGTGACACCCCCGGGGTGAGGTCTGGGCTCTGAGCCCCCCTGTAGTTGGGCAGCTTTGCCCCAGCGTCCACTTTTTGGCCAAGCCAGAGGTGAGGAAAACCCCATCAAGGTTGGTAGACCCCATCCCTGGTGGGTACGTGGGGATGGCCCGTGCTTGGGGATGCTGTGACCTGGGTTGGGGGGGACCACGTCCC
>NW_009219190.1:0-244 GCF_000690835.1 Fulmarus glacialis
ATAAACCCAGCTCCAGCCTCTGAACTGGGAAGTCTGTCTCGAAACCAGTCCAACTAGAATAACTGGGAAGGCAACTGTTGTTTCTTTTCAGGAAAAAAGAGATCTCGAAAAAGAACTGAAACTGTTTTCATTTGGACAAAAATATTCCTAGACATTTTTCCACGTTTTGCCAGCGTGCAAGAGCATTTGCTTTTCATTTTTCAATGGAAACCCAGAGAAATGTAATTGAAAATGATGTTTTCCC
>NW_009219191.1:0-727 GCF_000690835.1 Fulmarus glacialis
GCTTGCATGGGGAGAGCCGGGTCCTCCCGCCTCACTGAACACCTCCCCGCACCTGCGGCTCACGCCGGCCCATCTGCTCCATCCCGCTGGCCCTCCGTCTCCGCCTCAGCTCTGCACTGTGTGCCTGTGCCCTCCTCTCCTCCCGCTCTGCCATCTGCCACGTCCCCGTGCCCCTAATCCCTGCCTCACCGCCCATCCCTGCTGTCTCTGCCCCTGTGGACCGAGTCCGTCTGCTCCTGCCGGCAACCCTGCCTTCAGCTGGAACAGCCTTGGCCTCCATCTGTCCCACCAGCGTTCCCGCATCCTTCCCACACAGCCTTCCTCCCGGCCACCTCGTCTTCAGCACCTGGGTTTACTGCTCGGCTCAGGAGAGGTCCTGTGCCTGGAGCTGGCTGGTACCCTGTGGCACCCAGCTGCCAAGCACCATGGCAGGAGGGAAGAGGCTCCGCTCCTTGCACCACCCCTCCAAGGGATCTGAAGGGGTTTCCAGCCTCCATCCAGCTTGGGACCTCGGTCGTGTCCCTGCCTCCATGGGGGAGGGAGCCGCCGTCCTTCTGCCCCCCGCAGCGCGCCCAGCCTGCATCTCCTCTCCCTCTGCTGACTGTAGCATCATGCTTGGTCCGAGTGTGACAGCACCCATAGCAAGGTCTGAAGGCTTTTGGGCTGGCCTCAGTGCTGGCAGCACTCCAGGAGCTGCAGGAGGACAGACCACCCCTGCCAGAGGCTG
>NW_009219191.1:1032-1418 GCF_000690835.1 Fulmarus glacialis
ACTGAGACGGTTTTCTCAGGCAGGCCTCAACTGCAGAGTGACCGCAGCTGGGGGAGGACGGGACAGCCACCAGCTCGGAGTGACATTGTGGGCCAGGCACTGCCCGAGTCTGAGTGGAGAGCCCAGCACAGCTGAGGCAAGCAGAGCTGTGTTGAGGGTGCAGGGGTTTAGCTGCACCCCCTTCACCCAGAGGAGAGATGCCTGGACCCGCCTGGACCGAGGAGAAGGCTCCTCATTGCCGGGGGAGTGACACCCTGACACCCGGAGGGCAGCTAGCGGGGCTGGGCAGGGCTGGCTCCCGTGAAGGCTCTCGGAGCCGGTCGGGTGAAGGCAGGTGAAAGCTGGGGTGCCCGGGGACGCCGGGAGCAGGAGCCAATTCACCCAGC
>NW_009219192.1:0-6703 GCF_000690835.1 Fulmarus glacialis
GGCAGGGAGGCACCACCAGACGCGGCTCCTCTCGGGCACCAGGAGATGTCTTTTAACCCTCTCCGAGCTCTATCCGAACCTCAGCGTGGCTCCAGGCCAAGGCGAGGGGGAAATCGCTTGGTTTGCAACGCAGCTCAGTTTCCATACTATGTGTTTTGGAAACTACAACAACGCCACAAAACGCAGTTAGCCATCACTTGACATTTGCCAGACACAGAGGGTGCACGAAAAAAGAATCTTTTACTAGATGAATACAGAGGAAAGAACCAAGCTTTCAGGCGCACAATCCCTTTCCCTCATGTCCTTGAACTCAATAAAAGGTATTATAGCTTTCCCTAGCTCTTCTCACCATTAGATCCTCAGACCATCATAGTTAAATTAGCCTTTTTCAACCTTTTGCGAGTCCTCCCCCCTCAATCAGAGGAGCAGTTTTTATAAAAAAATTCAGCTCTGCTGCAAACCAGGTAAGCCAATTTGTAAATGCAACTTACCATGCCAAAGAACAGCTGCTGCTTTTTTCTTTCAAAGGTGAATCAGAAAATTCTAGATTAAAAAAAAAATTTCAGGATTTGGTATGATTTTATTTGTCCTCAGGGAAAAAAAAAAGATGATAAAATCATTACAAATAAAGAAACTTTAATTCGCAGGTAATACAGAACAGTCCAGTCAGTGGCAGAACACCAATGTATTTACAGAACGCAGCAGCAGCGCCTGGCAGCAACAAATGTGAGATCGTTATCCTACAGCTGGAAAGTCGCTGAAGTCTGTGACATTCCACTGTAAATATAGGTGTTATTAAAAATTACAAACTGCCCTGTAATGACTTTAATAACCTCCTGTGCAGCAGCTCCTGTAAAAGAAAAAGAAAAAAAAAGATAGAACAGAAGGTAGTTAGCAGGTCATATTTAAAAACAAGAATGTTATTTATCTAGAACTCACTACACCAGAATTATTTCAGAAGCGCCTGACAAAACTCCTAGGAGGAAAAAATGCCTTTCAGTACTTCCCAGTATAAAAGAGGCTCAGAAAGCTGTTACTTCAAAAGTTACCTTTACATACACTTTGCTGTAAATACTTTCTCTCTTCTCTGCAAGTACATACACACACAGAGAGTAAAAATGTGTGGGCGACAGACCCATGCAAGTTGTGACCTCTCTAAATAGAACTGAGAAGAATTAAAAAAAACCATGTACAGTTAAACTGTAAAATAAATTGAAGGGTCATTTCACTGTGATCCCTTTGTGTCCTCCTGTATGAAATATTCTGTAATTTCTTCAGAAGTTACTTGGTTTCTTTTACTGACTTTAAACCCTTGCTGTGTCCACTTTTTCCATATACCATAGGAGCTCACATCTGGAGAATGAAGTGGGAGGATTTTGTTCTAATACTACCTTTGACTACAGGATGTGATTACAGTCTTTGCTCTAACAATACAAAGAAATTAAAACAGTGGAGATTCTGACTCAAATACGTACTACAGCAGGTTGGTTTGGTTGTATGGATCTTAGAAATACAGTGACATTCTTACCTCCCATAAAGGCAGCAATAGCATGTGGCTCAGCAGCTCCATAGCGACAACTGGATAGCAAAGTAACAGTTAATATTTTGAGGTCAGTTTTACCAACAAAAGTAACACTTAAGATATAATACTTACAACTCATGAACATAGTCATCTTTCACCACTACAGACAACCCATGTTCTTGTAAGAAACCAGTAAGGCATGATTTTAGTTTTCCAATATCATCTTCTACCTGATAGTTGTAGACACCTGGAAAATAAGTTAACTGTTCCATCACAGAACTGCAACACCATATTCAAAGTTAATGGGTTTAAATAGCAGCGTAAGTATTTTATTTTTCTGAAAAGTTTCTAAGCTGATTAATATACTAAATTATTAATACTAGACTAATAATAATTGAATATTCTGTTCGTGCTACTCATGATAATGACAAATTACTGCATAGCTGAACTGATTCGTAATCCATGCAACCCATTTCAGTGGTGTGAATTCAAATTAATTCCCTAAGTTCCCAAAGCAAAAAAATTCTCACTTTAATTTTCACATTCTTGAAGCTATATTAATATGGAAACAAAACCACAACTAATGCTATATTTGTATTTTATAACTAGTATTATAGTAACTATTGGATCTTTGTATTTCTTTTGATGACATTAAGTAACTCTGGTATTAACATACCTGGATATCTACCATGCTGCTTATAAAATCTATCTACAGCCCGTAGCATCAAGTACAGCACTAGTTCGCTGTCTGGGTTATCCATATGGGAAACTGAAAACAGCAAGAGAACTGGTTAGCTGGTACAGATGAAATGGAAAAAGAAAGGTTTTGAATTACTTGAAATCAAGTATTTCCCATGTGCTTAAACTGTTAAAATCTGCAGTAAAAAGAAATCTTAATGAAAACAACCTGCAACTGAGAATCTCAATGAGTCAACTGCCAGATACACAATTTTGACTCCAGAGTGTATGACAAAACCGTACTGTATGTATTTGATACAAACTGTTCAGTGAAGATATTCACGTTTCAACTCCAACAGCTGCTGTAACATTAAATGGGATATTCCTTAGTTATAATTTTGGGATTTCATAGAATCATAGAATCATTAAGGTTGGAAAAGACCTCTGAGATCATCAAGTCCAACCGTCAACCCAACACCACCATGCCCACTAAACCATGTCCCTAAGCGCCTCATCTACATTTCCATGCAGTGCAACATGGGCTCTAAAATCTATTCACCAAACAAGAGGAAACATACTGCTTACATGACTTAAGATCTCTCTATCTGTCAACAATTATGTGCTCCAATAGGTACTGTTTAATCTCAAGATACTAATAATACGCATGCTAAAAAAAAGCTCTAGTTAGATTTGTAAGATCCAAAACTTTCTAAGCCTTTACTTCACACTCACCGATGTTCATACTTGTTAAATCATAGAATCATAGAATCATAGAATCATTAAGGTTGGAAAAGACCTCTAAGATCATCAAGTCCAACCGTTAACCCAACACCACCATGCCCACTAAACCATGTCCCTAAGCGCCTCATCTACACGTCTTTTAAAAACTGAAATGCATGCTTCATGTATTTAACTGTAATTATAAAACAGGTCTTAAATCCCTTAATATACATCTCAGTAGTCTTTCTAAATACTAACTACTACTTAAAATCATATTACATACTACCAACTAATTCAAGGAGCTTTCACGTAAATTATAAATATTACAAAACGTATGTATATGCAAAATGTATACACTTTGTACATACATTTTGTCCAAAACATTTAAAGGACATGTTTAAGCTTAATTTAAACAAACTTTGATAAGAAGTATTTCCAGCTTTTTTTTTTTTTAAATTTATGCAGGTTCAAAAAATAAAATGCAATATTAAGTAACTAGTTTGCTAGTTCACATACTGAAAAGATAAGCTGAGAGGGGCCAAGACAATTATTCTCCTATCTTTGGTCAGGTGAAAGCACCTTTCCAGCTCTGTCAGAAATAACTGACATACAGAAAAGAGAAGTTTGAAGAAAACAATGTTTTATTTATATGCTATCAAAAAAATAAAATCTGCAAGGAAAAAAACCCTGAAACATGCATCATCTGTAAGTTCATTTTTGAACTTTCAAAGTCAAATTGAATTTAACACTCTAGACTTTAAAAAACCATACTTCTAGTTGATACCAAATTATAAAACTCCATAATGAAACAGAACGTGTAACATACAATTCTTTTTGATCACAAAACCATTTCAAGTTGAAAATGCAACTAAAGTATGTGCCAAAAAGGAGTACTCACTGATTTCATCCTTGTTAAAAGTGTTCAAACCGTATTCTTCAGACAGAGGTCTACATCGAACTACTCGGAGAAAAGATGAGTTGCTGCCTAAGCAGATGGTGCAGAAAGGAGAGCATTATCTACTTGAATGCGTCACCAATTATTACATCTTTGTAAGTCTGTACCTCTGATGTGTTAAACATGAAAGACTAAAACTTATTATAATTTCATTTAACACTTTTCTGTTTCTTCTGGTAGCTTGCAGTAATAAAATCTATTAAACTACATTTAGGTCTTTGATCACAAATATTTTAGTGAAATACTTTGTGCCTATTTTCTTCTAGAATCTAAACATATCTGCCATGTTAATGTAACCAGCTCACAACATGTATACGTCTTCTATAGCAATTCATCAATCACAGCCATCAGCTTCATGTTTTCCTCTTCCATGCTGCAAATGAACATGGATTCTTTTCATCTTCCACTACATCTATCACTGTCTCACATGTTCTCAATTAATATTCTAAAAGTACAGCTACGAGCAGGAAAAGGTTCTTGTCCAGTATCACTGCTATGAAACAACCCAATGAGCAGCTACTGAAAAATGAGGAACCGTGAGGTTCTCAAAACTCCCAGCAAATAATACATCAACGCAGGGGCAGCGTGCTCTTGGCTACATGCTTACAGGAAAATTTTGCAGTTGCGGGGAGACTTGGCCAGACTGCTGTGTGGACATGTATACATATCCAGAACAGAGAGAACCTAAAATGCCATCAACAGTACTACTCACTGCATCACTGTTTTACCTTTTCAGACTACTAAAAGTTTACAGAGCCTGCACTCTTACCCTTCCGATTCTATCCCCATCCCACTGGGGGGGTTCCCCGATTCTCTGCCCCATCCCACTGCGGGGGAGGGGAGTGAGCGAGCGGCTATGTGGTGTTTGGCTGCCTGTCGGGTTAAACCACAACAACTCTGAAGTCAGTATCACAGAATGGGCAAGAGTGATTAAGCACTAATCACAGGAAGTAGAGGGCATCGGCTACCTGTTGTTTGGACCTGAAAAAATACCGTATCTTTTAAAAGCCAACCTTTACAGACTCATTATTGAGAGATGCTGAACATTTGATAATTCCACTGAAGATGAGGGATGCAACTGCTAAGCACTTACTTGAAAAATTCAAATATTGACTTACTGATTAATAACTACATTATCATTTAAAAGTTTTTGATTATTTGATCATTTGCATAAATACAGCAAGAGAATCCAAGCATACTCACAAAGCAATTTTAATTCTTTCTCTGAAATAGATTCGGGTGCCTAAAAGAGAGAATATACTCATTCCAGTACATACAATGACCACAGAATTTATATTTTCAGAGATATTTTTATATTCATTGTGAAATAACTAGTCGTTCTTGTAAAAAAAAGACATCTTAAATTGTAAATAATATATCTCTGTATGCCTTTTCCTTTTATATGACCAAACCAAAAGTGATAAATAAAACAGACCACAGATTAAATTTCATTAGAACTTACTTAAGCTTTTTGAAGAGAATGAGGTAATTAAGCTTTCTCTTTTCATATCTGTCTCCTGTGACTTATTTCTGTACAGAACGTCAAGATAAAAATATTTCTATCCTGTCAGAATGGACGTACATTTGCAATTACCTTGCCTAGGGATTGTAACAATTTAGCAGCATGGTTACCCACAGCAGCAATATCCTTCTTTGCTTTTTCACGGTATCTGTTAATAATAAAGAAGTCTTTTAATAATTACAGCATAAAGCCATCAACTTCACAGTGAAGACCATTTATTTTTGTTTTATATTATAAAGACAAAATATAAGCCACATGAATGGAAGTAAGCTACCTCAAGGCCATGAATGCACTTATTACCTCCCTGTATGACTGTTCGGCATGGCTGAGCTGTTCACTAAACGTGTGGCTTAGAAACTGGTTGAAATTAAAATGGATATTACTACAAACAGTCAGAGGAAGAATATTAAGTAGTTTCAGAACAACAGGTATAAGTCCTTCATTGGGCTTCCAGTATTTCATTAATTTCTGTATTTTAATATTTGTAGCCATAGAGTATTAGTTCCGGTAAGACCTATGACAATGCAAACATCTCAACAACACAGTATTTAATAAAATTCAATTTAAGAGCTCATTTTAAGGAACTGTAATTGTTTTATCTGTGAATTAAAACCCTATAATGCTTATTGGAATTGAGAACTGAAGTACATAATGATCTGGAAATTCAGGACTGATGCTTACAGAATTCAGATTTACAAATTAGGGTATCCGTGCAAATTCAAGCAATTATGGTTTCATATAACAAAATAATGATACAAGTTCTTGGCTTTACTGTCATTATAGAGAGTAACTTCCATGAAGCAACAGCAATCAATTATTTTAGACATGTAACAGATCTATATTTTTATATCCATCTTTTTAATGCTATTTGTCACAGTTCTGAGGAATGCACCTCTAAAATTACAGATTTCATTTTAATTAGTAAACACTATTAAGGCACACAATCCTTTTTCTAGTAGAGGTTGTGTTTCAGAATCTATGGAGAAACAACCAAAATCTATTAGAAACAGTATTTTCCTATTTGAACAATTCAACAGTACAATTGCACAGACAATAAATTTAACAAAGCCTTCTGCAAGATACTGCTTCATTTTAAAGATAAAAAAAGGAGGAAGAAGCAATCAACTGCGAAGAAAATGTGGTAACACTGTAAGAAAGTGTTTTTGGGCCAACAATTTGCATCATGTCCAGGATGCACAGGAATAGTAAGTTCACGTTGAGGATACATGCATTCAAAGATGGCCTTCCTAAAATCTTGATCCACACTGATGCTGTTTAGAATTTGCAGTTAATGTTCATTCACACT
>NW_009219192.1:6716-15748 GCF_000690835.1 Fulmarus glacialis
CAATCCCATCAAAGGCATTAATTAGAATTAAATATTTAGAATTAAATATCTAGGAACCTAGAATTTCTGTAACCAGGTTGACATACATATTGAGAAGAAAAACCAAAGGCTGTGTTTAAGCAACAATTTGCTTTGGACAGCAGTAGCTGGACTATGGGATCTACTATCTATAGGAAGGTCTTTACTAGATCTGAACTAAGAAAAGTTACTACCCAATCTTAGGAAACTGGGATGCACTGAAGGCTTAGGCCCTGGTTCCAAACAGCAGATAGCTCTAGACAGGGAGCAGACAGCCCCAGGCTGCTGTGCTCCCACACCCCTCCTCACCCCGGTCCCACATACACACTTTTTGTTTTTTTAAATACAGGAATTCATGCATTTTGTGAGGTCTGAAGTCATCACCATTTACTGGTAACTATTAAAGAAAAAATTGTATACTTACACATTTTGCAATTTGATAAATTTATTGGAGTCTGCTATCATATCAGGAATAGTGCCCCGGACAGGCAAGCTTCCTTGCCCCTCATTTGCCACAAATTCCTTTACAGCTCGAACCAAAATCCAGAAGGAGGGTGACTGCAAATGCACAAGAGACAGTCATGTACACAAGTTATTTATGATGCTTTTTCTACATTTAAGTCTTACCCTTAATTACTTATTACCTGCTCTGTGAGATTTATGCAGCAATCATCATTAAAAATCTCTTGAATGCATCTTGGAATCTACGAAAAAAAAAATTGGGTTTGTATTTACTTGACTTTGGATTTCTTGAATTATCTCAACATTCATTACAGAGGTGATCCAACTCTAAGTGACCTCAGAGTTTCATACCAAAACCTCTTCTGAATCTTAACACAGTCAGTGCTTCTCAGACATATTTCAAATAGTAGCACTGCCTGAGAACAAGGCACATGCTTCTGATCTAGATGAATGTTACAAACAAAATCTCACCTTATTTCTTCTACATGGAAGATTTAAAAAAACTGGTAGCAGCATCAGCAAAAGGTACTACCAGTCCCAGCTGCCCATGCTACCTGCTAGAGGCAGAGCAGCGAAAAAGCTGGGGAAATGAAGAGGAGCTGCAAAAGTGAGTGTGTTTTGACTCCCTAACTGCTGCAGTTCAGTCTGGCACATAAACTGAAATCAACCACTAATAGCCCAGGACATGGCTCGTAGTGGCTCAGATGTCAGCACTAAGATTTACCTGCTGCTTTCTCAGGAGATTTAATGTGACTGTCCAAGCAAGGATCAGCACAGTTCAAATGAAAATGGAATGTAATCTAGAAGGAATCACAGAATGTGCTTTTACCTCATGTAGCTTTTGCAATTTACCATGTACGAGAGATTAAGGAAATCAGAGATCAATTCTAAACCATGAGTTACTACTTCAGGATTTTTTAAAAACAATGAAAACTTCACTTTTAATGTTTTTAAGCTTGATCAGTTTATGAAACAAATTCCGTAACGTGTTTCTTCAAGAAGAAAGTATTGAATTTGTGGAGTCAAACGTCCCTTGCAGCACTCCATTTCTATACAGAATAAATACTACAGCAAGCGGCTTCAATATAGCACAATTTCAACAAATGCTTTCTGAGTCTCTCCCCTAGCAATGTATTTAAATCGGACATCATCCACACTAGTGACTGCTAATTCTTTAGAATTGTACCAAGCACTTTACAGTTTAATCTGTAAAAGAAAATCTGATAAAATCTAAGACAGGAATACACTACTAATGAACTCTGGTTACTGACTCATTCTATACTTGAATTCAAGTCTTCAGGAAGGAAATGTGGCCTCCTTGCATGAGCAAGGAAATAAAAGAATTTCCTTAAGTTACAGTGCCACCTAGTCTAGGTCTATTTTACTACACGATTTCAATTTTAAAAATTGTATTAATCCTGTTTTACCTAAATATAAATGTTGCAAATGGAATTCCTGTCCTAAAAGTGCATAATATGTTCTGAAAAAATGCGGCAGCTGCAATTTCTTCAATTTTGTCATATAAACTTTTGTTTTACCTCTGTGGTATTTAATGCTGTGTTCACATTTTTTATAGCTTCTTCAAAGTTTTCCTCATCTTCTGGGGTCCCATTTTCATTCTTTAAGATACCTTATTGAAAAAAAAAAAAATTAAAAATACACAATCCCCTGAATTACATCTCATCATTTAGGTCTTACCAACAGACTGGCTTTGGATGTATTTGTGGCATAATAACTGATCAGCAAAAAATTGAATTACCAGTAAGACGTACTGATAAAACTAACTACATATACATTTTGCATATGATTAATTTTCCCATTATGTTAAATAGAAGTTACTTATCACAGAAACACCAGTTTATTTGTGTGAGAAAGAGTAAAGTTTCATAATGACTAAATTCATGTAGATGGTGGCAAAAAGACAATTCAACTCTCCTTCCCATCCCCAGTCATGTTGTGCTGGGGTTTTTTTGTCAAATTTAGTGAGCAGTTATGAACCCATGCAGCAAGCCAGACCAAGAAATGGACTCCACTAAAAACCTAATTTAACCAAAGGTAATTATTACAGATCAGATCAGCTCCCTACCCAACCTGGGGATAAGGATGACAGAACCACTCAGTAATCTGCACACAGGCCAGAGGCCAGTTTTAAACGAGGAAATAACAAAATTTAGTTAATGTTTTTATTCTACAATCATTTAAGACAATGTATTTCTAGATCTTAAAAATGCCTCATTAATTTTAGCACCCGCAAAAGGTATTAGATTGAAACATCTGCAAAAATGAAGTCTGTTCGTATACTGGTTACAGTATTTCTCTCTCTCTAGACTAGCTATTTAGAGCTGCAGTGGTTACCAACAGTTTGGTGGGTCAACTGACCAACCAAATATTTGCAGTTAATAACAATTTCAGTGTCAAAAGCCACTTGCTTTCCTCTTTGTCACATTGTCCATGTTAAACATCAACATTTTCTACAGGATTTTCTTTTAAGGCCTCTCCTCCCGCCCAAATCAAAACATACTCTTGATCTTGAAACAGCAAACAGTAAGAAACGCTGGCAAACTGAATTTACAAGCAAGTCTGGGATCGTAAGATCCACCTGTATAAAACAATCATTTAGCAGAAGAATTGTACCACATATGCCAGCCGATTTTCATAAATTAACCCTGAGAGAACTTCTGATTATTTTTCAGATATTGCCTTATATATTTCTGCCAGTATCAATAAGTGACTCCTAGGACATATATTACCTTGCTGTATCAGTTGTCTGAAGGCTTCTTTTTCTTTGTAACTCTTTGGCAGCTGATCACTTCTCTAAATTTAAAAACACGAAAACATTTTGTCTTTAAAATATCTGCTACTAACCTCATTGTGTTCGGACTGCTGAACTCTAGAGTTTGTCATTGTTCACGTACATTCGCTTGTATTTCAATCAGTAATTTTTTTTTATTATTCCACCTTGTTTTCTTTATTTGTTATACATTGCCAAAATAATAATCGTTTAGAAAAGACATATCTAAAGTAGTAATAATAATAATAGACTGATGACTTGTCCAGTTTTGCAATATACCTCGTTGAACCATTTTGTTAGATACTTGGCTACAATCACAATCCATGGAGTGTGGCTATGGTCCTGTAATTGAACAGCAGAGAAATATTTGTCAAGTTGAGAAAAGACAAAAACGGGAGACAAATTAAAAAACTATTTTAAATGTAAACTAACATCCCTTCCACTAGTGTAAAAACACACAACATGTTCCAGATTTTGATTCAGAAATAACATTCTCTAACTACTATAAAACAAATTATTGAATTATTATTCCTTTACTTAAAAGAAAGTTCTCCAATACCTCTCTAGAGTGTAACTTGTTATGCACCAATACCCACACTGCAAAGCTCTGCAGCAGTAGGTAATCATAAAAATAATTTAAAAAGGGAGGGTGAGGGGGAATCAATCTAATAAATGATCAAGTCGTCCAAGAATACTCCTTACTTCCCAAGACCCCCACTTGCTGAAGATTTAAATACAGACTATAACATTTGGGGCAGAGGCCAAAAATAGTACCTCGTGACTGATTCTACAGCTGCCTCTGCTCACATGAGACTCGGCACCAAAAAAAGTCATCTGCCAAGAGTCATAGAATCCCTGTTCTATGTCCGCATCTGTCTTAGAGCACATAGTGCAAACCACATACCAACCTTTTTGTCCATATGATCCAAGTCGTATGACTGAATGTGTTCCCTCAGTTCTGGAAATGGTTTGTCCAGTCTCAGGTCTTCTAACATATTGTCAGGATGAGATTCAACAACTGTGAAAAAAAATACACGATGCATTTCACAGTTTTGCGTCCAGCCTTCAAAACAGAGCTATACATCAAATACAGTGCATCATCTGCTCGTTTAACTGCTTGATTCTCAAAATAAGTGTTTTGGGTAAGTTAACTTTAATGTCAGGAGAGTCTCCAATTTTACTATTTGTTGCAGTCCATAATTTCTACGCATTCCTCAAAGAATGCTCCTGGTGATGAACTGCAAACTACGTAAGACTTAAATACTAAATACATCACAAGATAAAGATGAAAAAAAAAAAGAAAAAAATCAATTACATATTGAAGCTTTAAACCTTTTAGAAAAGTCTTTATCTCAGAAAACCCTCTAACCTGTATGTTCTTTAATAATGACTCTCATATAACCAACCAGTCCATAAGTCCTGCAGACCAGCAGAGGAACGTTAGAATTCCAGAGAAGTTCAGCCAAGCGCAGCAAGGTACTGTAAGGATAAACATTTTTTTTTCCCCCAGACATACAAGAGGACAACAGTTAACTATAAAGTTAACTCTTATACAAGTCCTTGTGAAAGAGAAGTTTTCTATGAGAGAACTCTAATATTATCATGATTCTAAGCACATATAAGGTGATTAATTTTATACATGAATTTACAGTAGGTTAGAAATATATTTATCCATTAGCTTACTTATATTTAACTCCATCCTCCCAAATGCTCCAAATATCAATTAAACAAAAAACTTCAATGAGTTGTGAAAGAAAGAAAAAAAGAACTAGATCTGTGTGTTGCACAAACATAAATTCTAGTAGGGGCAATTCCAAACATAGGTTTTTGAATAGCACATAAGAAATACTCTTTATTCACAAATGCCTGTAAGGGAATTGCCACTTCAAAGAGGCAAGTTGGCTCTTATTTCTATACGTCTAGCTCTTCTGTAAGTAGGGGGAGGGAGATGTATATAAAGTATGAACAACAGCCATTTCCTTACAAAAGCAAGATTTAACAATTCTTCTATCCAGCAATCTCTTGCCTCTGTGGAGGCAGCTGTCTACTGAAACAGAAGCACACTCATCTCCCCCAAGCTTCTCAGTACTTTGAGAGCTGTCATTTTTCATCTGTACTGTTTACTGGAAGGCAGCATTGGAAAGGCCTCTCAGCAGAAAGAGGTTAAAGAAAAATTAAAAAAAAAAAAAAAAAATCAAGAAATTCTGGTCTGGACAAGTTTATATGGGCAAAATAATTACATACATGGGTAAAATGGAAAGACCTATACAAATGATAAAATACATTTGCAAAAATCTAAAGGTATCACAGCTCCCATTATCTGTTAGGTTTTACATAAGAATACTTGTTATAGAGATTTTGGACCATAAACAACTTTCACTACAAGAGAGTACTTGACATAGACAAATACACCTGGAGAGAGCACCTAGGAGTCAGGCATGGATCTGAAAGAGATTTTACACTTTGTATTAACATATAAAAAGGTCCATAGAAAAATGCCATCATTTACTGTAACTTTCCTTCACAATGACAGAGTTCTGTTTTGCATAAGTTTACAAGAATATGCCTGCAATTGAAACCTACTTTTACAACTGAATGAAAACAAACAAACAAACATCTTTAGATGATTCTTTACCTTTCTGGTATTTGCGTTGCAACCACCAAGTTAAACCGATTAAAAAAGGAAGGGTCATTGTCTAGAAGTTTTTCTGGACTCTAAATAGTAGGAAAAAAAAAATACGTCATGAAACACTGAAAATTTCTGAACATGCAGCAAGTCTGTTCAACATTCAATGTAAAGTGTTAAGTGAAAGCTATAAAATTATGATAAAGTTATAAAATAATGTTAAAAACACATAAATTGACTTTTTGCAAATAACTTAAGATCTTCTTCCTCAAATGTTATTTTATCATGAAGCTACTTAAACTGAAACATTACAAAGACAACACATAGCTATTATTCCACACTTTTATCACACTGTATAACAAGAAACGTACAACTAATTTAGGAAAACAAACCTCTTCGACAAAGTTTCCAGAAACATCATTATTCAATTCTTGCAAGAGCTCAGTGGCACTCTGGGCACGACTCTGTTTCAGAACAATCAAAAAAATGTTTAACCTCTTGAAATGTAATTTATACAGTATATAAGTACTACACATGCTACATGCTTTAAAAAAAAAAAAAAAAAAAAAGAAAAAAAGGACTTCTTCATAACCTAGGATTTCTTTTTCCAAGCCTTGCTTATCTGAAGAAAAAAAAAAATCCCTTAACAGCAGGCACTTGTTTGAGACCATTTTTAGTAACAAAAATTATGTGACAGCTATTTATTAATTTCCAAGAGTTACCTACGCCTTTTGTACCCTCCTGTTTTTGTGATTTTCCCCCCCCATCCACCTCTCTACTCTTAGCTTTACTCCTTCAACCACAATTCTCTTCCACCTTATCCTTCCAAAGATTTTCTTAACGATATCCTGTTCATTTTTCCCATTCAATCTTGCCAGAATTGAGCTTATCTTCTCACTTACGAGCAACTAAAAAGTAAGCATGGGGAATTCTGCCAAAGAATAAATAGATTTTAACCTATACATACATGTTTTTAGCATTACTCATAATACTATATTTGAGTATTTACTCAATACCTTCATGCTTTCAATATACCTAAAGTGACATTTGTTATCTCCTTACCTGACCAATATGGCTTTTTTGTAGAAAGAAACTGAAAAGGAGACAAGAAAGAGTTATGTGTGAAGTTTTATTCTGAAGAAAAACATTAAAGCTACATTTTGCAGTGCAGAATATGTTGCTGACTCTCATACAACAAACCGAGTTGCCCCTTAAATCTGCTTTTCTTCTCCCCACACTGTAATATTTTCCTCATGATCAGTTTCTTAAGGAAACTTTCCAATGCCTCAGCAACAAATCTGAAAAATAAGACATGCCAAACTCCTCTAGAAGCCAGGACCATACTGCAGATTCTTTTTCACTAGGCTAATTAAAGACCCATTAGTACTCATTTCCTCATGTAACGGAATATCTTTCCCCCATATATAACCCTTGTAAGTGGACAGATATTTATAGGTATCTATCTGAAGCATAACAGAATGTGATCTAGAATTAGTAAAAAAAATTATTTTTTAGAGGATTTGTAAAGAGTCTCTTATCCTTTTCCCTGCTGCGCACAGCCTTTCAAAGCTATGAAAGCTAATAAATGGCTATCAGTGACAGTTTCACAATGATTAGCTAATGAAGAATAAGTTATTTTCATCACCAAAATTACGGAAAATACATTTAGCCATGCAGAAACACAAGCAAATCTTAAATCTTGCATTGTCATATCTCAAAATTACAGCAAACAAGTTATTTTAAAATATTTTTATATTGAGTAGACCACTGTGTCTTTATAAACTTGAAGCTAATAGATCTGTAAGATACAAAACTAGCAACTAAAATCTACGTAAAATTTAGCAGCTAATATCAAAATGATCGTGCATGCTGTATATGTCACAAACATCCAAACCCCAGAAGACCTAGGGAAACATATAGAGGCTTTTAAAATTATTAAGAATTTTATAGAATTTCTTAACAAGTATAGAGATGGAACTACTGATGAAACCCTGTTACTTCTCAATTTGTATCGGAAACTAGTAACAAACCTACTTATTTCCAACATCTTCTCCAGAGACCCGACTCCCATCGACAATTGTAAATGAACCAATACCTTGGGGAAAAAAAATTACTATGAATAACTACGCATTATTAAATTATCAGATACATTAAAAAGAAAATACAGAAGAGATATCTACTTACCTGGTAGCACTAAGTTTTTGAGTATTTCGGTTCCTGTCGCTGTTGCATTTATCACACAAACATGGGCAGATTCTAAAGCTTCTTGTCCATGGTCACCCCACAATCTACATTGGGATAGAAACAGAAACATTCTGAAATTATTTCATTTCAGATTGTAAGGCCCGTATAAAGAAATGAAAAAAATGTACACAATCACAAATGGAGGCGAGCATACTACTTTCCATTCACTGTCGAGAGGGGCTAAATAGCACTAACCAAAATAAGCTTTCCTTAAGAAAACTCAGTGACAAACTTGAAACTTTCTAAAGAGCAACCCAATTTTACTGACATTTCATTTTCTCCATCTTTATACTCTACACCATATGAATGCGCACACCTTTTTTGGCTGTAACATATTCCACTTTTTAAAAATCAGCATGGGTCAAAACACTCCCTACACAATTTCGTCCTAAAACTGAATGCTCTCTTTTTTGTAAGTTTTATTATTTATATTTTTGTATTTTGTATGATTTATAATACAAGACACTGAAACGTAGATGGAAATCAGTCTTGATGAGTTTGGCAATGTACTTAAGACAGCTATAAAATAATATTCAGGCCGAAATCGGGACTTGACTGTACTCAGTCACAAATGCCCCACTGATTTCACACGGGTGAAATTTTACTCTCTTCAGCTGCAGAAAAGAACGTTACTGAGGAGACAGCAAAGCACTGTAACTACTACTAAGACTTTCAAATGTATGCAAGCACGTGAAAATTAACCCATCGGCTGGCTCCAGCACAAGCCGCCCCTCTCCCATTTAACTTCGCTCTTTTCTGCCTTTTTCCCCGATGCCGGCACCAACACCCAGGCAGCTGCTCGGCGCACCCGACGAGCGACCGGCCCAGAGCAGCGCGACTAGTTCGGACACAGCCGCGGGGGCGGTGGCGAGCGGCCCTGCCCACAAAGCG
>NW_009219193.1:0-1403 GCF_000690835.1 Fulmarus glacialis
GGTCCCTTCCAACTCAAACTACTCTATGATTCTAACCATTCCATTTGTTTTTGGCTAGTAAACAAATCCCTCTGAGCATATCCATCAAATAGCAACCAGGAGAAGAAGACATTCTAAAACAGGACAAGTGTGATAATAAAATCGAAGTCAGCATGTCTAGACATAGCGATATTTCTAACTGGTAACATTCACTTAACACTTCATTGCTATAACTTTTCTGCTTCTTGACTGCCATCCCAAATGCTGTTCTCTGAAAGATGTAGAAACATCTTGAACTAATTTGCACACTTTACTGCTGTGTCTTTCATTCTAGATATTGGCAAGAAGAGTGCATTTATGATCTACGATGCATTCAGCCCTTCCCAGCAATCTTGGAGATCTCAGTCAAAGACCTCCTACAATTCCTACATCTGAGCCAAAGAGACTGAGTATAAAAACCAATATGTCTGCAAAGGGCTTTATCAGAATTTCTGTATTCACAATAAACAGCACAGAACAGTCGTTATTGTCTTTTCACGATTTCACTTTAAAAATTCCTCACTAGGAAGCTTGGAATCAAATTTTGTTCCTCTTGCTTCCCTGGTCCTGTCTAATATGCTAGCGAAGAAAGCAGAGGGGTCTACTCAGAAGTAAGCCTTGGGAATTTAAAAAAGATCCAGGCTGATTTTAAATGCATGTTTAGGCATAGATGTCCATCCTTGGGGATATTCAAAAGCCATCTGGACATGGTCCTGGGAAACTGGCTCTAGATGGCATTGCTTGAGCAGTGGGATTGGACCAGATGATCTCCAGAGGTCCCCTCCAATCTCAACTATTCTGTGATTCTGTTACAAAGAGTACTTAATCACATGCAAAGATGTCCTGTACACTGTAAAATCAGGTTAACAGTATGACTTAAAATGATGCTCTAAGCAATTACTTTCCTCCAAATTATTTAATATTTAGCCTGACAAGCTCAACAATGTGAGCCGGTCATATAATACTCTTTATCTTAAATAAAAATAAAAAATAAAATTAGGTGTCCAAGTTGAATCAAGCAAATAGGACCGCAACTTCACAAAAAGGGAGAAGCATTTTATCATGTATAAATCAAACCACAAGAAACATTAAAGTAAGAGTCAAAACCTGGAAAGTAGAACCTCAAAAAGCATATTCCACAAAACACACCAACAGCTGAAAAAAAAGATTGTTAAGCTAAAATGGCTCTTGGACACAATTGCATTTATTTTCGTGTATGGTCTGTGTTAATAATAAGAATACAGGCAATTCATGTCCCATCTGGACATAAGTATCTTGGATCACCACATGGTCATATGGAGGGGACAGCTCAACAATGACTAGTTACCCAAACTTCAAGACAAAACCCCAGGGTGGGGTGGGCCAGGGGGGATGGGGAGTGGTGT
>NW_009219193.1:1439-8502 GCF_000690835.1 Fulmarus glacialis
GAAGGCCTAAGAGGGTACAGAACCGTTGCACCGATGAGGAGAAAGTGGCTGTCCCAGGGATAAATGTCACAGTAGTATTATATATTCAGGTGTAACAGACAGGAGAGAGGATATAGTCGACAAAACATGTTAAAAATATCTAATGCCCCACCCTTTAACACAAAACCTGAAAGAAAGCAAAGCTGGGTCCTGGCTCATGACAGAGTCTTACAGGCATGATAAAAATACAAAAGCTAGAGACTAGTATAGCAAGTAGACAGCAAGTCCTCTGATGTAGGTCTCAACTAGCAAAGACTTAGTCCAAGAAAGTTTATATAAACAACTTTTAAATGCACCTAGGAAGCCAGAGCCTTCCAACACAGCTCACAAATTAATGTCTGTGCTGGAAATAATTCACACACCAGCTCACCTCAGCTTTCATCATCTTCTTGGGAGTTTTGAGACTCTGGGTACGTTTAGGAAGTTTGTCTCCTGCATCTTCATCTGATGGGTCTGTTCTAGTCTCCAATGGGGTTCCATTAGACCTCTGTGCCACAATGCTCTCCTCTCCTGAGGAGTAACAGGAAGCTAAAGGAATAAAAGAGAAAGTTTTAGCAAATACTTTCGAAAAATCACATGAGGTCTAAAATGGCCCATCCTGAAGGACCACATGAAAGGGACATGTCAACAATCCTTAAGGAGGATAACCCAAAAAGTACAGAGATGTGTTAGTAGATGGGAAGGGACTAGGGAAGACAATGCAATTTCTCCCAGATAATTCGGAACCTTGAGTCCTTCTGAGACCCAATGCATGAAAAGTCCAGGGAACCCCTCCTCCCCTCCTGGCTCACCACATGAAGCCTCAGACAACGGCCCAGCAGGGGTGTTCTGTACCTGAATCCTCAATGGTTTCAAGAAGACTCCCGCCAGAGGGGTGCAGCTGTGGCTCATGGCTTCGCATATGCACAGTATCTTCATCTCGGATCAGAGTGAGATCCTGCATGCTGAAACTTCGCAGCTTCTCAGACAAAACTCCCTGGCCCTAAGAGGACATAAAAATTAGGGTCAAGGGCACTTCGCCTTCACCAAGATCATCTCACATGGGATCATTCAGAAGAAGAGGAAAGGTGCCCTATTCCCCACTAGGGTACTCTGAAAAAAACAGAGAAGGGAAAAAGAAAAGCATGCTCCCAAGACCAACAGGGAAGAGGTTAAAGCAGAATCCATTTCATTCTCCCTCCACTTTTCATAAGTCAAAGGATAGGATTAACTGCAAGGCAAACTGGAGGAAAGGGAACGTAGATTGGTGCCAACAACACCAGCATCCCTAACAGAGCCATAGCACTAACTGCTGGCACACAAAGCTAAATGGCTGGGGAATTCCTGAATGTTACGGAAGGTGTTGCATTACCTTTGCAGCTGCAGTAACTGCTGCATTGGCAGCAAGGTTTAACCCTCTCTTGCCAACTCGCATCATGGTTTCATAGCTCTTGTCACGAGCCTGAGTAATGTATTCATCAATTTCCTAGGAAGGCAATGTGGAACACGGCATTTAGCTCCTCGTTACAAACATGATCAAAGTCTCCCCACCATCACCCTCAAAAACCCAAAGCTCATTTGGACGCTTTTTTCCAGGCTACCAGCATCAGCAGTCATTGATCAATTAACTGCCGTTTCTCTGCTACTTACAGAAAGCTTGCCGATGCAACTTTTACTTAAAGTACGCTATCTCCGAATTGTAGCAACTGAAACAAAGCAGTTGCTTATACTGACAATGTGACAGAACATGCTGCTCCTATCGTGATTCAAAGAGCTTAACTTCTGACAGTGACTACAAGGGCTCATGACACTGGGTTAGCCAAACATGCTTTCTAAGCATTAGGCAAACTACTGGCTACAATACAATCTTCAGTAAGCTGCAGTATGACATCATCGTCAGAGACAGAATCATTCTACATCTACTAATGTCAGCACAAGCATGATTCACGCATTTCAGTTTTTATTGTGGCATAACCGAATCAGAAGTCAGTCAGCTCCCGGACGGGTCAGTATCTTCTAACAACAAGCGAGTACCTTCTCCTTATTGGAGAGCGTTGGGTGCACAAACTTCCTGTAGAGGACACTGGAGCCCTTGGTGTAAGGGGAGAGCAGCCAAATCACAAATGCGATTTTCAGCTCGAAATAAAAGGGAAACCTGAGAGAAAGAGGGAAGAAAAAAAAAAAGAGAGAGAGAGAGAAAGATGGAGAACTGGAATCAAGATCAGCACAGAGACAGGTGGAGATAACTGGTAGAGAGCAGCACAGGGAGAAAGAGCAAAGGCAAGATAAAGGCTCAGAAACAAAAGAATTGATATATCAGGTCAGAATAGCAGAACCCTCTTTGGAATCCTAGGACATACCTTCTTCGAGTCTCATTTAGTCTTTCATCCATAGCCATGAAAACTCCATAAACAGGGCATCTCTCAGCCCTGCAAACACACCAAATTACAATCTGATAGCTACTCTCATCATTCTGAAGTTTGTTCAGAGAGTATCCACTGGATGTTAATATTACACTAGTTTCCCTCTCATTTTCCAAAGTTTTCAACTATGTATCTCAATAAAACTTAAGTTCCTGCTAAGGCTGATGGCTCAGTTTCTGAAACTTCCAGTAGGTACTCCTCAGATAAGACACAAAAGGAAGATCAGTGTAAATGAAAACGAGCAGGCAGCACGTAAGTCCCTCATCTCTAACCCTTACCCAATAAAGTCTCTGGGAAGATACCGTAGCAGAGATTGAAACAAGTGAATACAAACTTTCTACTGTCTCTATTAGTAGTAAGAGACTTCTGTTTTCAGTGGTCCATTTTAAGTACATGAACAAGCCAAAGCTCTTGTACTTTTTAAATTTTTGTCTGCTTTTCCAAGTTTACGCAGGAAGAGGCAAAACTGCTGAGCGCTTTTGTAAGGCACGTGTAGCCATTTCATGTTTCTTTAAAAGGCGCAACTCTTGACTAGTATTCTTTCAGAGATGTATGCAAAGCTCAAACACTAAAGCAATGAAGAAACTGAAGATACATGTCTTCCATTGAACCTTTGGAACAGGGTAACAATGATTTGTCATTTTTGGAGGCCTCCATATTGCCAAGCATGACACACAGCACTGAAAGGATTAAGAACCTGCTTCCCCCAACTCCACTCCAGCCCACCCCCACCAGTGGAAGAGAATTTCATCATGCAGAACACCACCCAGAGCGCAGACATGCATCCGATCTGCTCCTCCACACAACAGGCTCACAAAGCAAAACAGGTTCCTTCCTTCTACCACGTTTTTTTTTTTAAGTGTCTTTTAGACCACCATTTCTCAAACTTTATCAGTTCACATTAACAGCTTCTCAGAAATATTTTATGTTATGAATGGATGAAGATCCTCTTACAGATACTGTGTATTTATCCTAACTGTTTGCAAGTACAGGAGATGAAACAGCTAAGACAGCTGCTGCTACCCAAAATATCTACAAACCTGCAGACTCTTCATAGGGACTGAAAACTCCTAAAGGAGAGACAGTTTATTCTTAGCATCCTAACACTACTCCTCGCTTCTTTAAAAAACAACAACCAACAAAAAAACCCATGCCACAAAGGAACTCACCAAGAAAGAACAATGTCTGTGAGTGTTTCTGCGGTGGTGAAAAAGGCAAACACAATCCAGTACATCATCCACTTCACCTGCAAAAGAGCAGTCAGTCAATAGACATCCATCAGAACCCAGAAAAAAGCGAAATGTCTTCTCAGTAAAAATGACTCATCATCCCCACACATTAAGATGAATTCAACAACAAGAAGGCATACATAGTCAGTAATGGAGAGGGTCACATACTAAATGGTACATTATAGTTTGGGAAAACATGTAGGATTAATGTGCTCCAAATAAATAAATGCATACAGATACACTGATGAATGCATGCCCTGTAGCAGTATCATGACGCAACAGTGTTAAAGTCCCAAATAAGCTATCTAAAAAGAGTAAGCAGTTCACTTTAAGAACTATAGTCTTTTATATATCATGATTATTGTAATAAATATATTTACGCACATATGCAAAAGTTTAGTTTCAACTGTAGCCCTATATTTTTTTGATTTAAAGTTTCTTCTTGGGAAGGGAAAAAAAAACCCCAAACCAAACATATATAGTATTTTGCTCTAACTCATTAATAAGCATTCTTTGCCTTAATCATTATCCCAGAAATTACATGAGCATTTCTCTTTTCTTTTTAAATAAAGGCTCAGGAAGAGAGCTAAGAAAGCAAAGAACATGCCACATCAACCTTATCTTCTTGTTTAAGGCCTTGACTATAGTTTACAAAGTGTCCTTTGTGCTATTATGGCACATTTGTATGTCTATCATCTATCTCCCTACTTCCTCACACCTTTCTCTGGAGCAGTAGGTATTTCTTTCAAATCAAACATAAAATAATTCCCCCCTAACACACACGCACTCACACTCTGCTGTTTTAGTAACAAGTCTCCCAGCTACAGGCCAATTATTCTTAAAGAGGAATCAGCTGAATTATAAAAACTGCTACCCAAAAATTTCCAATAGCAGAAGAGTTGATAACTTATAAGGGGAATTGCCAGTTTTCTGTGCTGTTAAGAAGTAAAAATAAATGTAAGTAGCAGATAAATTGAAAGGTCACCTTTGCTAAAAGCAACTTAACACTCTTAGTGTCATCGAGAATGGGAAAGGAGAACTAAACTGCATCAAGGAAATTCCACATATTAAATCCACACATTAATCCATATATTAAAATTACATAAACAGTTTAGTGACAGTCTTTGTTACAGCAAATGAAGTTATAAAAGCAGATATTTCCCCAAACTTGCATGCGTTGGAAAATTTGGTGATCTGTTCTTGAAAGACTCTCCAAAACTTTCTAAAAAAACCAGTAAAATTATGCTGCCTCCAACCCTTCTAACACAGTGGATGATTTTGAAGATAGTGGCTAGTAGCCCAAATTATTTCCACTTTATTGTGCAATTTTTTCACAACAGAAAGTAGCAAAACTTGTATTTTATGGCTCTCTGCTGACTTTTTTTTTCCTGTGTCGTCAGTTTGGACAGGACCAGGTGTCATTCACTTGACTTCTAAAGCAACTCTATGAAACGCATTATTAACTCTTCAATGCAGCAACATAAATCAGCTCTTGTATGAAAAAGTCTGTCAATAATGACAAATCAAAGGTGGCAAACAGGGATCCCAATGGGCGAGAGATTTCAGCGAAGCTACATACCAGTAAATCTTACTTCAGTATTAGGCAAAATGAAGACAATAATAAAAGCAATTAGCAGATACATAGATATATATATAACATAATGAGAAATTTTTTTTTTGCAGGAAAAAATTAATTTCACAAATGTAGCAGAATTCTTAGAAGGTTTCCATAAGCTCTCGCTATAGTGCTTCCCTTACAGGCAGGGTGTATGGAGTTTCCACAAAGTTTCCAACAGGCCTAAATAAACACTCAGAGAAACTAAATTGTCAAGGATAAAAAGGAAGGGACTCTTGAGGATTAACAATTGGTTAAAAGAGAGGAAACAAAGGATAAAAATAAATGGCCATTTTTCACAATGAGGAAAGTTACCAGTGGAATCCCACAGGAATCAGTCTTGAGATCTGTGCTGCTCATCTTCATGAAAGATCTGGAAAAGGTTGTGAATAATAAGATAACAAAATGTGCAGAAGATACTTTTCTATCCAGGGATTAGGTATGAGTTGATTAAAGAATTCAGAAAGGGATCTATACTGACTGATCTCCAGTTGACATTTTGTCACTAAATGTCATTAAATACAAAGTAATGAACTTACAGTATCTGCTTTTTCTTAGTGAAAACTATTGTGGTTACATAAATTAGCTCATGCCACTCAGCTCAGGTCACTACAGCCAGCCTGACAAAACCATAAGCTCAGTGCTCGTTAGACTTTTTCATTCTGCTAACAGAATGCTCAGGAGTATTAGAAGAGGAATTGAGAAGAACAGAAAACATTGCTTTGTTACTGTTTAAATAAACTGCGCGTTCACATCTTTGATACTGGACGCAGGTCTCTTGCCCTCTGTCTCCTCCTACCAGCCTTCACCCTACACTCTACAGCCAGAGACAAAAAGAAATATAGCTCTTAAACAAACTAGCTCTGGAAGTCCCTGAAGTGCAGATGACCAGAAACTAGAAGAGCAGAAAGCAGAGGGCAAGAATGCTCTTAAATAAACTAGAAGGATCCAACTTCTAGCTCTGGAAGTCCCTGAAGTGCAGATGACCAGAAACTAGAAGAGCAGAAAGCAGAGGGCAAGAATCACTAATTTTTTTTCTTACGATGTTTGTAATCCACAAACATCTTCAAAAACTGACGGTCAAACCAGGCTTTTTTTTTTTTTCACTCCATTAAAAGGAAGTAAGGTCTTTGCTGCTCAAGCTGATGACCACCAACTTCAGCTAACTGCATATACCTGGTCTCCCCAACTTGCACCAGGAACCTAAATAAATTCAGTAAATGTAAAAGCATAATTAGAACATAGATTTGACCGAAGCTGAAGATGACGTAAAAAGAAAGAAATTACTTTCAAAGCAGTCTGAGCTACTAGAAGCAGTTTGCCACAGCTGCTCAAGGACTTATGATAAATGTATATCACGGCAGGGGAGAAGAGTAAGTTTGCGCTGTACTCTGATGCCACTGATGGACTGCTTGTGGTAGCTTGGTCTGTGTCAGCTCAATCTTCAATACACCACACTCTAGCACAGATAGACCTGTAAGATCTTTCTCCCCCACCAATGTTGGTTCTTAAGCACTATGAGCAAGTAGTAGTACATAAACACAGCCGGCTTTGAAAATGTGCAGCACAGCATTCAAGTTTTCCACTGATTTTTCACATGAAGAACAGTTTGAACAGATATTGGCCCCCTTTCCCATGTTTCACTAAATTGGTTTTTCCCCGTCTTTCCACTTATGTTGAGAAGGAAGAAGCCCTCCAAAGATAAGTGAATTAGGCAGATGGCAGTCCAACATCTAAATGCTTATTTCTGATGTCCTCTCAGGGAGAAATAATTTATA